>NC_084608.1:38219000-38271000 GCF_033807715.1 Cololabis saira
AGCGCGCCCACCCTTCATCTGATTGGTTCGACAGAAAAAACTTTGTGCCTCAAGCCCCATAATACGGTTTGACGTACATGAACGGAAATCGGTACACACCTGTATCATGTTGCAACTAAAAGAAAAGTCTCTTGGCGCCATGGCCGAAACCGAACAGGAAGTCGGCCATTTTGAACATTCTGAATTAATTGCGTAATTTTGGAGCAATATATGCCATTCCTTCGAGAGTTAATTCAGCCCGAACCGTATCGTGAACCCAGATGTGTTATACATCAAAATATGTGTCTCCATCCTGCGACTACACGCATTACTTTTCTCTTTCGAAAGTGTTACCGTGGCGACGCTAGACGCCAACAAGCGCACCCCCCCTTCATCTGATTGGTCCATATTTGATAGTTCCCCAAAAGGCACCAAATTTGGCATGCAAGCCATGCCTGGCGATAAATTTGATATTTCATGGTTTGCATTAATGGGCGTGGCAAAATGGCTCAACAGCGCCCCCCGGAAAACTTTGTGCCTCAAGCCCCACAATACGGTTTGACGTACATGCACGAAAATCGGTACACACCTGTATCATGGCAAAACTTAAAGAAAAGTCTCTTGGAGCCATGGCCGAAACCGAACAGGATGTCGGCCATTTTGAATAAATTGTGTCATTTTGGCGAAATTTATGCCATTCCTTCGAGAATTAATTCAGCCCGAACCGTAACGTGAACACAGATGTGTTATACATCAAAATATGTGTCTCCATCCTGCGACTACACGCATTACTTTTCTCTTTCAAAAGTGTTACTGTGGCGACGCTAGACGCCAACAAGCACACCCCCCCTTCATCTGATTGGTCCATATTTGATAGTTCCCCAAAAGTCACCAAATTTTGCATGCAAGCCAGACTTGGTGATAAATTTTATATTTCATGGTTTGCATTAATGGGCGTGGCCTAACGGCTCAACAGCGCCCCCTAGAATACTTTTATCTGCCATAACTTTTGAAATGGTTTGACATAGGAAGTTGTGGGTGTTGTCATGGGACTCTGTAATGAGTCCTTAAGCTTCGTTGGCCTTAATTAGCCCCGCCCCTTCTTCTGATTGGTTGTCCCTTTTTTATAATAAAATCGCCACGAGCCGCCAGTCGCTCTCGCGCTGACTCCCGCTTCCTGATTCAAACGTCTGCCGGCCCCGCCCCCCGACCAATCGGTGGCGAGTAGGGTGATGACGGCCCCGCCTCCCGACCAATCAGTGGCGCGGCGGGTGATGACGGCCCCGCCCCCCGACCAATCGGTGGCGAATAGGGTGATGACGGCCCCGCCCCCCGACCAATCAGCTCCCTGTAATGTGGTGACGTCAGAAATATTCCCAGCTCAGCCCGGTTACAACCTTGGCAGAATGGTTACAGAAAAAGTAATAATTAAAATAGTAGGGTTTTACTAATATTTATAACTTACAAATATTTAAAAAAATTAGAAAAAACAGCTCCAGACTTACATTACTAAATATCGATATGTTGGTCTCTCCTAAGTCAGTAGGTCAATTAGAAATGAGAAGCTGGGTCTTAGCTCAGCCAGAGCGTTCCCGTCTTTGGAGTCAGAGATCAGAGTTCGATTCCCGCAGTATCCAGACTTTTTTGTCAGCAATTTTTTTTTTTCTACATCAATATGTGCGTCCCTGTCCTGCAACGACGCACATTAAATCGGTGGCGAGTAGGGTGATGACGGCCCCGCCCCCCGACCAATCAGTGGCGAGTAGGGTGATGACGGCCCCGCCCCCCGACCAATCAGTGGCGAGTAGGGTGATGACGGCCCCGCCCCCCGACCAATCAGCTCCCTGTAATGTGGTGACGTCAGAAATATTCCCAGCTCAGCCCGGTTAAGACCTTGGCAGAATGGTTACAGAAAAAGTAATAATTAAAATAGTAGGGTTTTACTAATATTTATAACTTACAAATATTTAAAAAAAATTAGAAAAAACAGCTCCAGACTTACATTACTAAATATCGATATGTTGGTCTCTCCTAGGTCAGTAGGTCAATTTGAAATGAGAAGCTGGGTCTTAGCTCAGCCAGAGCGTTCCCCTCTTTGGAGTCAGAGATCAGAGTTCGATTCCCGCAGTATCCAGACTTTTTTGTCAGCAATTTTTTTTTTTCTACATCAATATGTGCGTCCCTGTCCTGCAACGACGCACATTACTTTTCTCATTTAAAAGCGTTACCGCGGCAACGCTAGACACCAAAAAGTGCGCCCACCCTTCATCTGATTGGTTCAGAGGGAAAAAACTTTGAGCCTCAAGCCCCATAATACGGTTTGACGTACATGAACGAAAATCGGTACACACCTGTATCATGTCGCAACTTAAAGAAAAGTCTCTTGGCGCCATGGCCGAAATTGAACAGGAAGTCTGCCATTTTGAATTAATTGTGTAATTTTGGCGCAATTAATGCCATTCCTTCGGCAATTAATACGGCCCGAACCGTAACGTGCATCCAGGTGACTTATACCTCAAAATGTGCGTCTCCATCTTGCGACTACGCGCATTACTTTTCTCTTTCAAAAGTGTTACCGTGGCGATGCTAGACGCCAAAAAGCGTGCCCGCTTAATCTGATTGGTCCATATTTGATAGTTCTCCAAAAGTCACCAAATTTTGCATGCAAGCCAGGCCTGGTGATAAATTTGATATTTCATGGTTTGCATTAATGGGCGTGGCAAAATGGCTCAACAGCACCCCCCGGAAAACTTTTCTCTGCCATAACTTTTGAATGGTTTGACATAAAGAGTCATGGGTGGTGTCATGGGACTCGGTATTGAGTCCTTGACCATAATTGGTGAAAATTAGCCCCGCCCCTTCTTTTGATTGGTTGTCCCTATTTCCTGCTATAACTTTTGAATGGTTTGACATGGAGAGTCGTGGGTGGTGTCATCAGACTCTGTATGGAGTCCTTGACCTTCATTGGCCTGAATTAGCCCCGCCCCTTCTTGTGATTGGTTGTCCCTTTTTTCTGCTATAACTTTTGAATGGTTTGACATAGGAAGTCGTGGGTGGTGTCATTTCTGATATGCTTATGGGGGGCGGCGGCCGTGAGTGCGAGGGCCCGTTCATCGCTGCTTGCAGCTTTAATTATTATTATTATTATTTTTCTGACGAAAGGAGGGCCTTTTTGCCCCCCTAAACGTGCCCAAAAAGTCACCAAATTTTGCACGCAAACCAGGCCTGGCGAAAAATTTGATATTTTATGGTTTGCATTAATGGGCGTGGCAAAATGGCTCAACAGCGCCCCCCGGAAAACTTTGTGCCTCAAGCCCCACGATACGGTTTGACCTACATGCACGAAAATCAGTACACACCTGTATCATTGCACAGCTTAAAGAAAAGTCTCTTGGAGTCATGCCCGAAACCGAACAGGATGTCGGCCATTTTGAATTAATCGTGTCATTTTGGCGAAATTCATGCCATTCCTTCGGCAGTAAATACGGCCCGAACCGTAACGAGCACCCAGGTGTGTTATACATCAAAATATGCGTCTCCATCCTCCGACACCACGCATTACTTTTCTCTTTCAAAAGCGTTACCGTGTCGACGCTAGACGCCAAAAAGCGCGCCCACCCTTCATCTGATTGGTTCAGGCAGAAAAAACTTTGTGCCTCAAGCCCCACAATGCGGTGTGACGTACATGAACGAAAATCGGTACACTTCTTTATCATGTCGCAACTTAAAGAAAAGTCTCTTGGTGCCATGGCCAAAACCGAACAGGAAGTCGGCCATTTTGAACATTCTGAATTAATCACGTAATTTTGGAGCAATACATGCCATTCCTTCGAGAATTAATACGGCCCGAACCGTAACGTGCACCCAGGTGTGTTATACATCAAAATGTGCGTCTCCATCCTGCGACCACACGCATTACTTTTCTCTTTCAAAAGTGTTACCGTGGCGACGCTAGACGCCAACGAGCGCACCCCCCCTTCATCTGATTGGTCCATATTTGATAGTAACCCAAAAGGCACCAAATTTGGCACGCAAGCCAGGCCTGGCGATAAATTTGATATTTCATGGTTTGCATTAATGGGCGTGGCAAAATGGCTCAACAGCGCCCCCCGGAAAACTTTGTGCCTCAAGCCCCACAATACGGTTTGACGTACATGCACGAAAATCAGTACACACCTGTATCATGGCGCAACTTAAACAAAAGTCTCTTGGAGCCATGGCCGAAACCGAACAGGAAGTCGGCCATTTTGAAATCTGATTGGTCCATATTTGATAGTTCTCCAAAAGTCACCAAATTTTGCATGCAAGACAGACTTGGCGATAAATTTGATATTTAATGGTTTGCATTAATGGGCGTGGCCTAACGGCTCAACAGCGTCCCCTAGAATACTTTTCTCTGCCATAACTTTTGAATGGTTTGACATAGGAAGTTGTGGGTGGTGTCATGGGACTCTGTAATGAGTCCTTAAGCTTCGTTGGCCTTAATTAGCCCCGCCCCTTCTTCTGATTGGTTGTCCCGATTTTCTGCTATAACTTTGGAATGGTTTGACATAGAGAGTCGTGGCTGGTGTCATCAGATTCTGTATGGAGTCCTTGACCTTCATTGGCCTGAATTAGCCCCGCCCCTTCTTCTGATTGGTTGTCCCTTTTTTCTGCTATAACTTTTGAATGGTTTGACATGGAGAGTCGTGGGTGGTGTCATTTCTGATATGCTTATGGGGGGCGGTGGACGTGAGTGCGAGGGCCCGTTCATCGCTGCTTGCAGCTTTAATTATTAGGGCCCGAGCACCTTCAGTGCGAAGGCCCTATTGTATTTGCAGGAATTTTTCTTCTTATTATTATTTTTCTTCTGACAAAGTGATGGCCTTTTTGCCCCCCTTAACATGCCCAAAAAGTCACCAAATTTTGCACCCAAGTCAGGCCTGGCGAAAAATTTGATATTTAATGGTTTGCATTAATGGGCGTGGCAAAATGGCTCAACAGCGCCCCCTTGAAAACTTTGTGCCTCAAGCCCCACGATACGGTTTGACGTACATGCACGAAAATCGGTACACACCTGTATCATGGCGCAACTTAAAGAAAAGTCTCTGGGCGTCATGTCGAGAAACCGAACAGGAAGTCGGCCATTTTGAATTAATCGTGTCATTTTGGCGAAATTTATGCCTTCCTTCGGCAGTTAATTCAGCCCGAACCGTAACGTTCCCCCAAGTGTGTTATACATCAAAATGTGCGTCTCCATCCTCCGACCCCACGCATTACTTTTCTCTTTCAAAAGCGTTACCGTGGCGACGCTAGACGCCAAAAAGCGTGCCCACCCTTCATCTGATTGGTCCAGACCGAAAAGACTTTGCGCCTCAAGCCCCATAATACGCTTTGACGTACATGAACGAAAATCGGTACACACCTGTATCATGTCGCAACTAAAAGAAAAGTCTGTTGGCGCCATGGCCGAAACCGAACAGGAAGTCGGCCATTTTGAACATTCTGCATTAATCGCGTAATTTTGGAGCAATATATGCCATTCCTTCGAGAATCAATTCAGCCCAAACCGTATCGTGAACCCAGATGTGTTATACATCAAAATGTGCGTCTCCATCCTGCGACTACACGCATTACTTTTCTCTTTCAAAAGTGTTACCGTGGCGACGCTAGACGCCAAAAGGCGCACCCTCCCTTCATCTGATTGGTCCATATTTGATAGTTCCCCAAAAGGCACCAAATTTGGCATGCAAGCCAAGCCTGGCGATAAATTTGATATTTCATGGTTTGCATTAATGGGCGTGGCAAAATGGCTCAACAGCGCCCCCCGGAAAACTTTGTGCCTCAAGCCCCACAATACGGTTTGACGTACATGCACGAAAATCGCTACACACCTGTATCATGGCACAACTTAAAGAAAAGTCTCTTGGAGCCATGGCCGAAACCGAACAGTATGTCAGCCATTTTGAATAAATTGTGTCATTTTGGCGAAATTTATACCATTCCTTCGGCAGTTAATTCAGCCCGAACCGTAACGTGCACCCAGTTGTGTTATACATCAAAATGTGCGTCTCCATCCTGCGACACCACGCATTACTTTTCTCTTTCAAAAGTGTTACCGTGGCGACGCTAGACGCCAAAAGGCGCGCCCCCCCTTCATGTGATTGGTCCATATTTGATAGTTCTCCAAAAGTCACCAAATTTTGCATGCAAGCCAGACTTGGCGATAAATTTGATATTTCATGGTTTGCATTAAAGGACGTGGCCTAACGGCTCAACAGCGCCCCCTAGAATACTTTTATCTGCCATAACTTTTTAATGGTTTGACATAGGAAGTTGTGGGTGGTGTCATGGGACTCTGTAATGAGTCCTTAAGCTTCGTTGGCCAGAATTAGCCCCGCCCCTTCTTCTGATTGGTTGTCCCGATTTTCTGCTATAACATTGGAATGGTTTGACATAGGGAGTCGTGGGTGGGGTCATCAGATTCTTTATGGAGTCCTTGACCTTCATTGGCCTGAATTAGCCCCGCCCCTTCTTCTGATTGGTTGTCCCTTTTTTCTGCTATAACTTTTGAATGGTTTGACATAGGAAGTCGTGGGTGGTGTCATGGGACTCTGTAATGAGTTCTTAAGCTTCGTTGGCCTTAATTAGCCCCGCCCCTTCTTCTGATTGGTTGTCCCGATTTTCTGCTATAACTTTGGAATGGTTTGACATAGAGAGTCATGGGTGGTGTCATCAGATTCTGTATGGAGTCCTTGACCTTCATTGGCCTGAATTAGCCCCGCCCCTTCTTCTGATTGGTTGTCCCTTTTTTCTGCTATAACGTTTGAATGGTTTGACATAGGAAGTCGTGGGTGGTGTCTTTTCTGATATGCTTATGGGGGGCGGTGGCCGTGAGTGCGAGGGCCCGTTCATCGCTGCTTGCAGCTTTAATTATTATTATTATTTTTCTTCTGACAAAGTGATGGCCTTTTTGCCCCCCTTAACATGCCCAAAAAGTCACCAAATTTTGCACCCAAGTCAGGCCTGGCGAAAAATTTGATATTTAATGGTTTGCATTAATGGGCGTGGCAAAATGGCTCAACAGCGCCCCCTTGAAAACTTTGTGCCTCAAGCCCCACGATACGGTTTGACGTACATGCACGAAAATCGGTACACACCTGTATCATGGGACAACTTAAAGAAAAGTCTCTTGCCGTCATGCCCGAAACCGAACAGGAAGTCGGCCATTTTGAATTAATCGTGTCACTTTGGCGCAATTTATGCCATTCCTTCGGCAGTTAATTCAGCCCGAACCGTAACGTGCACCCAGGTGTATTATACATCAAAATGTGCGTCTCCCTCCTGCGACCACACGCATTACTTTTCTCTTTCAAAAGCGTTACCGTGGCGACCCTAGACGCCAAAAAGCGCGCCCAGCCTTCATCTGGTTGGTTCAGACAGAAAAAACTTTGTGCCTCAAGCCCCATAATACGGTTTGACGTACATGAACGAAAATTGGTACACTCCTGTATCATGTCGCAACTAAAAGAAAAGTCTCTTGGCGCCATGGCCGAAACCGAACAGGAAGTCGGCCATTTTGAACATTCTGAATTAATTGCGTAATTTTGGAGCATTATATGCCATTCCTTCGAGAGTTAATTCAGCCCGAACCGTATTGTGAACCCAGATGTGTTATACATCAAAATGTGCGTCTCCATCCTGCGACTACACGCATTACTTTTCTCTTTCAAAAGTGTTACCGTGGCGACGCTAGAAGCCAACAAGCGCACCCCCCCTTCATCTGATTGTTCCATATTTGATATTTCCCCAAAAGGCACCAAATTTGGCATGCAAGCCAGGCCTGGCGATAAATTTGATATTTCATGGTTTGCATTAATGGGCGTGGCAAAATGGCTCAACAGCGCCCCCCAGAAAACTTTGTGCCTCAAGCCCCACAATACGGTTTGACGTACATGCAGGGAAATCGCTACACACCTGTATCATGGCACAACTTAAAGAAAAGTCTCTTGGAGCCATGGCCGAAACCGAACAGGATGTCGGCCATTTTGAATAAATTGTGTCATTTTGGCGAAATTTATGCCATTCCTTCGGCAGTTAATTCAGCCCGAACCGTAACGTGCACCCAGGTGTGTTATACATCAAAATGTGCGTCTACATCCTGCGACAACACGCATTACTTTTCTCTTTCAAAAGCGTTACCGTGGCGACGCTAGACGCCAAAAGGCGCGCCCCCCCTTCATGTGATTGGTCCATATTTGATAGTTCTCCAAAAGTCACCAAATTTTGCATGCAAGCCAGGCCTGGTGATAAATTTGATATTTCATGGTTTGCATTAATGGGCGTGGCTAACGGTTCAACAGCGCCCCCTAGAATACTTTTCTCTGCCATAACTTTTGAATGGTTTGACATAGAGAGTTGTGGGTGGTGTCATGGGACTCTGTAATGAGTCCTTAAGCTTCGTTGGCCTTAATTAGCCCCGCCCCTTCTTCTGATTGGTTGTCCCAATTTTCTGCTATAACTTTGGAATGGTTTGACATAGAGAGTCGTGGGTGGTGTCATCAGATTCTTTATGGAGTCCTTGACCTTCATTGGCCAGAATTAGCCCCGCCCCTTCTTCTGATTGGTTGTCCCTTTTTTCTGCTATACATTTTGAATGGTTTGACATAGGAAGTCATGGGTGGTATCATGGGACTCTGTAATGAGTTCTTAAGCTTCGTTGGCCTTAATTAGCCCCGCCCCTTCTTCTGATTGGTTGTCCCGATTTTCTGCTATAACTTTGGAATGGTTTGACATAGAGAGTCGTGGGTGGTGTCATAAGATTCTGTATGGAGTCCTTGACCTCCCGCTTCCTGATTCAAACGTCTGCCGGCCCCGCCCCCTGACCAATCAGTGGCGAGTAGGGTGATGACGGCCCCGCCCCCCGACCAATCAGTGGCGAGTAGGGTGATGACGGCCCCGCCCCCCGACCAATCAGTGGCGAGTAGGGTGATGACGGCCCCGCCCCCGACCAATCAGCTCCCTGTAATGTGGTGACCTCAGAAATATTCCCGGCTCAGCCCAGTTACAACCTTGGCAGAATGGTTACAGAAAAAGTAATAATTAAAATAGTAGGGTTTTACTAATATTTATAACTTACAAATATTTAAAAAATTAGGAAAAAAAAGTTCCAGACATTTTATCGCTATGTTGGTCTGTCCTAAGCCAGTAGGTCAAATGAAAGGAATAGCTGAGATTTAGCTCAGCCAGATTATTGCGGTCTTTGGTGCCAGAGGTCGAGAGTTCAAGCCTCTTATATGCCGAAAATTTTGTCAGCAATTTTTGTGTTTTTTTTTACATCAAAATGTTCGTCTCTGTCCTGTGACGACGCACATTACTTTTCTCTTTCAAAAGTGTTACCGTGGCGACGCTAGACGCGAAAAAGCGCTCGTCCCCTTCATCTGATTGGTCCATATTTGATAGTTCTCCAAAAGTCACCAAATTTTGCATGCAAGCCAGGCCTGGCGATACATTTGATATTTCATGGTTTGCATTAATGGGCGTGGCCTAACGGCTCAACAGCGCCCCCTAGAATACTTTTCTCTGCCATAACTTTCGAATGGTTTGACATAAAGAGTCGTGGGTGGTGTCATCAGACTCTGTATGGAGTCCTTGACCATCATTGGCCTGAATTAGCCCCGCCCCTTCTTCTGATTGGTTGTCCCTTTTTTCTGCCATAACTTTTGAATGGTTTGACATAGAGAGTCGTGGCTGGTGTCATTTCTGATATGCTTATGGGGGGCGGTGGACGTGAGTGCGAGGGCCCGTTCATCGCTGCTTGCAGCTTTAATTTTATACTATTTTTATACTTTTCCTACTTTTACTGTGACCACTAAATAATCTCGTTTCACTGTCCTCTCTCCACCTCATCCACAACATCTAGATCTCAGATCTCAGTGAAATTCAGTGGCACGGTGGCTCGACACGTTCATTCATTCTGACGCCCAAACAGGGTGCAGGAAGCCACTGCGCATGCTCAGTAGGCTCATCCATATGGATTTATGGGCGTGTTGAGGGCGGGATATGACGCGGATTCCCCTGCGCATCCTTCCAGCTGGACTGTGATTTATGAAGGGAACATTACGTGGAAGTCTGCGTGCACGCAGTTTTATAGATCCGGATTTTTTTTTGCGCCCGGCATTTTCGGCTTTTGAGCGTACGTGCACTTTTAGTATGAATCCTACGCAGTCCATTTTAAATGAGGCCCCTGGGCATTGCTCCCTCTACCAACCCCGGGAGTTCCTGTACTGAGCTCAGGTCTCCTCCTTAACCTGAGGATCAGCAGCAGCATATTTTCACCAGGCAGGGTGGGGTTTCTCCGGCCGCCCACCCCATCTGTTACCCGGCTGGCCAGAAGGGGCAGTAGAGCCCAGGGGCCTCATTTAAAATGGACTGCGTAGAATTCATACTAAAAGTGCACGTACGCTCAAAAGCCGAAAATGCCAGGCGCAAAAAAAAATCCGGATCAATAAAACCATGTGCACGCAGATTTGCACGCAACGTTCCTTTATGAATCACAGTCCAGCTGGAAGGTTGCGCAGCTGAATATCCCGCCCCCTACACGCCCATAAATGCATATGGATGAGCCTACTGAGCATGCGCAGTGGCTTCCTGCAGCCTGTTAGGCGTCAGAGAGGGTGTCAGCCACCGTGACACTGACTTTCACGGAGACCTAGATGTTGTAGATGATGTGGAGGACAGAAAAACCACATTATTTGGTGGTCACAGTAAAAGTTAGAATAAGTATATAAATAGTATACAATAAAATAAAGCGAGTGAGTGGCAGCACGCCGTTGCTGCGCTAAACGCCGTGACTTCCCCGGCGCAACAGGGGGACACACGTCCCCCCGTCTTTTCAAAATCATGTTTTTTTTCCCCTTACTTTTTACAGTTTAAAAACTAACGGTAGGCTCAGCCTTAAATTGCAAATTATCAAGACACTGTATGAAAGCGATACGAAAACGGCCCCGCAGCCCTGCTTCACCCCCGGCTCCCCCTCCTCCTCTCCCGTCTCCCCTCAGAGCTGCTCAGGGCGGGTTTATGGTTCTGCGTTCCTTTAACGCAGAGCCTACGGCGTAGGTGCGCGTCGCCGCGTACCCTACGCCGTAGGCTCTGCGTCGTTTAACGCGGGACCCTAATTTAGGCACCATACACCGGACCCGCACCTAAAGGTTTCACGCGCGCGTAAAACTCATATATATGAAAAAAAATCTGAGTCCCTTTAGGGGCTCCGTGGAGCTCCCTAAATGCAGCCCCTCATTTGTTCTGTCCTAAAGCGGTGTGTGAAGAGGAGGCTGCAGCTCCAGCAGCAGCAGAGTCCTGACTGACTGAGCTTCACACAGAGGACACGATCAGCGCTATTTTATTTTATTTTATTATTTTATTATTTTAAGTCTGATATATGTTGTGATATTTGATGACATTATTAAGAGTATGACATGAATCTGGCTTCATTTTACCCCCTCACAGCCTGCGTCGCCAGTTCCCCGTGTCTTAAGTAAATTCTTACGGGAGGGTCCTGGTTGCCGTAAAGATAAGCAGATTTTTCGGTTAGTTTTTTCTTTTTAGATCGGAGGATTTGCGTAGAAGGTGGCTTCCGCAACTTTCAGGCGCTTTTTCTGCGCAAGCAAGCTTTATAGATGAGGCCCCAGGACTGTTGCATGTTTTTGTGAGGGTAGCTCACATTGCTAACCAAGGGAACACGGGGAGAACATGCAAACTCCACACAGAAAGGCCCTTTCACCAACCCCACCCAGGGTGTGGAAACTGAAGTGTTGGGGGAACTAACACACACTTCAGCGCCCACAGCGGGAATCGAACCCAGGACCTTCTTGCTGTGAGACGGCTGCACTACCAGCTGCGCCACCGTGCCCCCTTATTATTTTTATTTTTTATTTTTTAAACAACTTTATCCTTTTGAACGCAAGTGTTATACAGTCCAACATTCCCTATTTTATTCAGCGCACTTTTTTTTCCTCTTTGGCGTGGGCCCCCACGCAGCAGTGGGCCCGGGACGGCCGCCCCCTCTGCCCCCCCGCCTGCTCCGCTAGTGGCTGTAACACTACTTAATCACTATGCATTACTGCATTACATCAGGGCTTTATCTCTGAATAATCATTTGAATGATCCACTGCCTTCTTGTTCTTCTGTTGGCTGTTTTCACAACAGCGATGGTGGCAGTTACAATTATTTGTACAAAACTAAAGAGATTTTTGTTCATATTCTTCAATGTTGGAAGAGAAGTCTTGCAGGATGAGATACGGAGAGTTACGGATGTGGAGAGAGAACTAGGAGAGTTACGCTCATATAAAGAAACACCAATGGAAACATAGACCCCTTGCAGCAGTTTGACAAAAGTGTAAATTCCCTCAGAAACTGTTTAGTGGGCTTTACGATATTAACAACCACTTTAGCAGTTATTTTAACTTTGTCTCAGCTATTTTATGTCTGAGACAAACTCAGTGAGTTAATGATGTTCCATTAAAATATGCTAATAAGGAAAAACTGCTAAATTGTGTTTCATTGTTCCTGCAACAGTAAATGGCTGGGTTTCCCAGATCCAACCTCTCTTAAGGATTTAAGAGAGGTTCAAAGAAGGTTTCAACTAAGAAGGTTCCCTAAGATACGGGTGTTTCCCAGATGACTTCTTAACACCGTCCTTTAGTTTCGCTCTTTCAGACGCTCTTTGGAGGAGCTGTCCGGTTCTGAAACCAAATCAATCGATGCCAGGCAAAATCGATCACCGATCACTATCAGCGCATTTTCACACGTAGCACTGCTACCTAACGCACTAATTCCCTGCTGCCTGTGCGTTATAATGGAAAAATAAGATAATAAATATACTTTAATGACCCTTTTTCATGATGAAAACAAGACTGCAACTAAATAAGAAGTAGTCTTGGTAAGAGAATAATGAGGAAATGTATTGTTTTTAATGTGAAAGATGGACGAAAGGAGAAATTAACTTAACGATCATTCAGCATATAGGACCACAATGTATCCTCCTGACTAGTAAAACAGAATCCTTCACCTCAAAAAAATATTCTGAAGTTTATTTAGCTGCTTGACCGTTTTCACTATTGCATTCATCAACCTTGTAATTTGCGGATGTGTGGAGACACGCAGCGGGTGTGGAGACCAGGACTAACGTTATTTAGTAACGCGTTACAGTAACGCCGTTAGTTTTGCGGTAACTAATACTCTAACGCATTACTTTTTAAATTCAGTAACTCAATTACCGCTACCAAACGGTGCGTTACTCCTTTATTTCTGGCTACAGTGAAGCTTTTTTTCCCCACACGCAGAGACCGGAGGAAACGTAGCGTGTGTGCGTTCAAAAACATGACGGTCATGGCGAGCCAAGAGAAGGCGAGTTTCACAACGTGGAATTACAGCAATCCCTGTGTTTTCGCAGGGGTTATGTTCCTAAAAGAACCCGTGATAAGTGAAATTATTTTTACAGTTATTATAGAGGGCTTCAAATTGCAGATATCAGCCCCGCCTCGCACGTATTCCACTGCTCTTCTGAGCTGCTGCATCTTGACTCTGTAGCATCTTTTTCTCCTGAAGCCGCGGTGCAGGAGTGTTTTTTCAAGAGAAGAAAATAGTTATGGGTCGTTGTCTTCGCTCTTTTTTCTTCTGGGCAAAAAGATTCTTATAAACCGACATGCTACCGTTGGTTTTTATATTTGAGGACTGTAATGAACGATTCATCAAAGGCTCCTATTCTTCAGCTGCTGCTGAAGCTCATTGGCCGTTCTCAGCTTGTTGCTAAGCGACCACCGTTATTGATACAGGAAGTGAAGAAGCGGGGAGACTGTTTAGAATGCAGAACACCATGCACAATGCAAATCCATACAGTACCTGCTGAAATGAAGGCTAGAGGGGCATGAAATGGGAGCATTTAAAATAATGTTTTTATTTAAAGTAACTAAAAAGTTACTTTTCATAGTAACACATTACTTTTTGGTCTAAGTAGCTGAGTTACTGAGTTACTTTTTAATGAAGTAACTAGTAACGGTAACTAGTTACTATTTTTCAGTAACTAGCACAACACTGGTGGAGACGCAGCGCTGGTCCTTCCCTGTCATCACACATATAGGTGCTCGGGCACGGGCACGGCGCAGGAGGATCGGTGTCACGGCTGCCTGGACAGCCCGGTCCGACAGCATGTCAATGGGATTGAAGTGCTGACACACCAATGCGTTAAAACAGTGCTTTGCGCACGGTGACGCGGTTGATTTGCAGCGAGAACATGCTGTATAGCAGCGAAATTATCAAATAAATGATATTCATGATGATCGTTTTATTTGTGCGTAATGCATAAAGCATACAGGAACATACTTGTTATTCCTTATTTTTCTTTTTTTTCCCCTTTGCTGTCACCAATGAATGCTAAACAATATAAGTCTAAAGTATAAAATAGATCAAAATTTGTGCGGTGTGTATTGTTTTAATATCTTATTGCTTGGTGTGATATTGATTTGCCTGACGCGCCTGGATCTGTGAGTCTTTGTTCACTAAGAAGGTTGTAAAGACTGGGTCAGCAGCATCTTACATTTCTTTCTTAATGAAAGAGATTCTTAAGCTAAGAGCAACTCTGGGAAACGGGATTTTCTTTCACAGGCTCCTTAAGAAGTTTTGAAAGAAGTCTTTCGCTGTTAAGAGCTACTTAACTGATCTGGGAAACCGGGCAAATATCTGTTCTATTCTGTTTATTACAAAAAACCAACATGAACAAAGGATTCAAACATTCGAATCTGCTGAGGTTTTTATTCTCCACATACCGTTCACATTCAGGTTGATGAAGTTCTCCTTATTTCCAGTGATGGTGCTGACGTTACACAGATATCTGCCCTGGTCCTGAAACTTCACTTCTCTCAGCAGCAGGGAAGCGTTTCCTCTGGAGATCTGGTCCTCAAACAGAGATGTTCTTCCTCTGAACCTCTGGTCCTGCTCTCTCAGTCGGTCTTGTTTGCGATAGTAGGAGTGAACCCGGGACTCTGGTGGAGTCTCTTCAATCCAGTGGATGACAACGTCACTATGAGCTGTGAAACTGCAGGGTAAGATACAAGTCTTGCTGACCTGACAGGAGACCTGTGTATCTGCAGAAACATCAGATGAAGACTCAGAAGAAGACATTAACAGGAAACTCGGACACTTTGAGGAACATGCAGTGTTATGTATTCATTAAATATCTGCATATAAAAAAGTTGATAGAATAAAAATGACCGGTCATAATTATGAACTTTAATTAGGTTTTATTTTGCCTACATACAATATTGTCACGCAGTTATAAACATAACAACTATTTGTCCAACTGATAAAATCAAATATTCTGTTTTTATTTCTACATTTGTTTCCATCCATCGCTGAGAGAAATCATTTATCCATCAGCTAGTGAGAATATATTTCCAGTCTGAATAAACACGACTTCCATGTGAAAAGTTTTCACGGTCAATTCAGAATATCCAGATTTGTAACGTAAAAACAAGCCACACAGGAACAAATGTGATCCAGAACTTAAAACAGCATCATCACCGACATAGATGAAGAGATCAAACCATTCAAACGACAAGAGAACGTCGGAGTAAATCGTCCTGACTACCAAACATGAACTCAACATAAAATATCACTGATTTCTGTTAAGATCTTTCTCTTCAGGCCAGTGAGTTCAGACGTCTCTGGTGACTGAAGACACGTTTAAAAATATAGAAACAGAAAAACATTTGTTATTTGAAGGTTGGACCAGTTCTTATTAAATGTTTGTCCTAACATAACTTTTAACAGCCCCCAGCTGATGTAAATTACTGCAGCCAGAGTTGTGATGATCAGCAGAAAACTTCATATTTAATCAATCATCTTCCCTTCGGTGGTTTCCTTTTAAATCATAAACATTTTCTCCTTCCATATAAAACCTTTAAGAGCCGAGCTCTTTCTGACTTTAAAGACTTAGGGCCTGATTTACTAAAGGTTTGCTTGCGTAAAAACGTGTGCAAACTTGACATCACCCGCAAACCAATGTGCAAGCTGATCTACTAACAGCGTGCAAAGAGGACTGCGCCTCTCAAATGAGCAAAATAGCACACGCTGTTCATTTAGTACTTTTGCCCTGATGAATAATCAATATGGGGCGTACCCGCCAGAAAGTGCTAAATACTGGGAGAGGAAAATGCAAATAGGTTAATTTACCACACGCAATGAGATTTACCAAGCCTGAAAGGTTTTGCGGGGATTGTGATTGCGTCTGTATTTAATACGTTCGAAAGGAAGGTGCTAATCTGCCCAGCATTACGCACCGATGGCTGCTGTTATTGTGGTGTTGTGCCGTATTCAGCACCCCTGCCGTGAAAAGCACCCCCTCATACACACTCACACAAACACATACTTAGGAGTTTATATTATATATATTTACAAATATTATGGAAGACAACACAGTAAGCAGGCTATTAATTAATGACATCAATAACCATTTACCCGATTTTTGTTATCTGTGACTGTGATTGTGGGAAAGTATGACAATTGTGGAATCCATGAGCGCATTTAAACATGAATCATTAACACAAAACTGGACGCTGAACAGAACGTAAACAGAACCTGGAAGGTTGTCAACGAACTTCTCAACAAAAAAAAGTGTACTGCCCCTCTCCCATCTCAGTTTAAGAATGGTAAAAAGATATATGATAACCCTACCGATATAGCAAATGAATTTAACAGTTTATTTGCAAACGTGGGTTCTTCTCTGTCAAAGGATATGGGAGTTCCAAGTAGTAATCATTTAGAGTACATTAAGGGCAATTTCCCTACTATTTTACAGTTTGAAGATACTAACGAAACAGAGGTCTTAGATTTAATTTCTAATTTGAAGATATCAGCAGCTGGTCACGATGATATTGCTGCTTCATTGGTTAAATCAGTGTCTTTCTCAATTAGTAAACCCCTTATGCATATTTTCAATTTATCTCTGCAATCTGGGGAGGTTCCTCAACATTTAAAAATTGCCAAAGTTATTCCCCTGCACAAATCTGGAGATCCAAGAATTCTTAATAATTATCGCCCCATATCAATTTTACCATGTTTCTCAAAAATATTGGAAAAACTGGTTTACAACAGAATGTTGCACCATCTAAACAAACACAATATCTTATACGAGCATCAATATGGTTTTAGAAAAAATCACTCCACAGATATGGCCCTCTTACAACTGGTGGAAATAATCTATACTGCTATTAATAATAAAGAATTTGCTCTTGGCATTTTCATAGATCTTTCCAAAGCCTTTGATACTGTAGATTATACTATATTACTTGACAAATTACATCATTATGGTTTCCATGATATTACTTTGAAATGGTTGTCTAGTTATGTTCATAACCGTGAACAATATGTGCATGCCAACGGTTGTTTTTCTTCCAATGTTAAGATGTCATGTGGAGTCCCTCAGGGATCAATACTAGGACCCCTTTTATTTCTCATTTATGTAAATGACCTGGCTACTGTATCTTCATCCTTTACACCAATCTTATTTGCTGATGATACCAATTTGATACTAACTCACAGAAATTTTGATTCACTTATTGAGCAAGCTAATTCTGGTATAGCAATGCTTTCAAAATGGTTCCTTGCAAATAAGTTGTCGTTAAATGTTAACAAATCTAATTTTATTGTATTTGCAAGTAAAAACAAAAAATATTGTCTGCAAAAAGCTAAGATTTCTATTGGTGGTATTACAATCAATCAGGTTTCATCCACCAAATTTCTAGGTGTCTTTGTGGATGAGAATTTGTCCTGGAAAGAGCATATACATTCTGTAACTAACAAAATCTCTAGATCCCTTGGTATCATCAGAAGAATCAGAGGTTTGGTCCATCAGGCTTGTCTCGTTACTCTTTATTACAGTTTAATTTATCCTTATCCCATTTATGGCAACATTGTTTGGGCAAGTACATATTCATCAAATTTACACAAATTACTGATTACTCAAAAGAAGTTTGTAAGAATAGCTACTTCTGCCTCCTATTTGGCCCCATCTGCCCCTTTGTTTAGAAAATTAAATTTATTATCCATCTATGATATTAACATACTCCAATCATGTGCTTTCATTTACAAATGCACTTATCTTGCAAATATGCTTCCAAGTACTTTCAAAGATTTTTTTAAGACCAATTCACAAATTCATAACTATAATACCAGACAATTTGAGGATCTCCATTCTTCATTCAGTCGTACCAATAGCAGTCAGTTCTCCATCAAAGACAGAGGTGCCTCACTCTGGAATTCTCATATACGTATTGCTAAATCTTCACTGTCTATTAGTAGTTTTAAACAGAGATTGAAGACCAGCCTTAGGGTTAGGGTTAGCCCTAACCCTAACCCTAACCCTAACCCGGGCCCGGGGATCGGGCCTCCCCTGACCGGGGGGGGCACGGGCGGGCGCGGCGGCGGGGTGGCACCATTCCCAGGTGTCTATGTCTTATGTTGTCAGTATGAATGGGAGGATGTTGGACCGTTTCCCCCTCCGTCTGGGGGCTCGCAGGCGGTGGGTTGCCTCCCTCCTGCTTCTCCCATCTGTGGGGTTGCCGGTGGCCTGGGTTCCGGGCTCTTCCGTCTCGGCCTCTGGTCTCGCGGGTGGCGGGGTTGCCTCCCCCCCTCCCCCACTATAGATACACTTCAGGTAGAGCTTTGTTTGGTTTATTACACACACACACACACACACACACACACACACACACACACACACACACACACACACACACACACACACACACACACACACACACACACACACATATAGCCACTTAGTCGTTTAGACATAGACATACACACTGGCTTGTTCACCTGCATGCTGGCTCTCTAGTTTTGGGGGTTAGGTAGCGGTAGCGGTAGCTTAGCTCAGACTGCGATCAGATCTCAAGATTTAGGTCGATTGCTGTTGTTGTTTTGGTCGGCTCCGTGCCGGTTTCGTGTTTTGTTTGTGGTTTTTTGTTGCAGATTTCCAGTGCGTGTTTCCATGTGTTCCTGCTTCCTGGATTGGCAGTGGATGTCGTCACCCCCCGCCCCCCCCAAAAAAAAAACAAAAAAAAAATCACTGGGTTTGTATGTGTATATTTATGTATGTGTACGCATATGTATGCGTATATATATGTATATATATTAAATATAGTAATAATGCACATGTGTATGCTTTTGGTTTCTACCGTCATGGTATCAATCATTAATATGTGTGCAGACAAGGGAAAAAAAAAAAAAAAACCCACCCTTCACCACAACGGCCGTCTGGGGTACTGCAGCCAACAGCGAAGCCGGCACGGGAGAACAGGGAGAATGTGCATGCAGCGTCATGTGACGTCACATTCGCAGGACAGCGCGGGAAATTCCGGCCCGGAATTGCAGCACATTTTGCAGCACACAGCCTGTTCAAGGCAACAGAGCGATACGCTAGAGGGCTCATTCTTTTTGGTTTGGAACGCTTCATCTGACATTATTACTAGAAAACTTAAAACGTATACGCATTCTTTTCATAAATCCTGCCTCAATCCTGCCTCAAGCTACTTTAAATAAATAAATTAAAAGGTACATTTTAGTATTTTTGTTAGTACGATGTTCTTTTTGATATTCGTAATGTTAAGTACCTCTGTTTTTGCTAAATTGTTAACCAATCTAACCTAACCTAAAATAACCAACCAACATCTTCTTCCTACGTGGTATATGTAGGTTATATGTATATGTAGGTTATTTTGGATCCAGAGACGAGTCACTAAAGTTTCAACTTTCACAGCATATTTAGGGATTTAATACATTTATGGATTTAATAAACGGAAACAGATGTTTACCCGTCTTTTATATCCAAACTGACAATAGTTAACTGCTTACTCACCATCATTAGAGAAAACCGAGGAGCACAAAAACAGACCATAAAGCATAAAACTGATGATTCTGTTCATGTTCTTCATGGCTCTGCTTCAGTTGGACGGTTCATTCTGGACAAAAGTATTTCTGATCATTTCCTGCTTCATCAGTAAGTTCTCCATCTTGACAGACAGATCTAGTTCCTCTTTCTTTCTCGTCGTGGACTCAGTTTGGTGGCGTTTCCTGTAATGAAATAGGCGTTTGAGCCGTAGTTAAGGAAGTAAGTCATGCGGGCGTGTCGTGGTTGTCGTTCTGACAGTTAGAACCGCAGACCCGACACTCTCGTTCAGGAAGCACATCAAGAAAGTATGTAACTCTGTTAAATATGGCTTGGCAAACTTCAGACAAATAAGAAACTCATTGACTGACAGTGCAGCAATAATGTTTTTCCATTCAATGATCCTATCACACATTGACTATTGCCTACCTAGCTGGTCATTAGCATGTTCCACAGCAATCAAGCAGATTGAATCACTTCATAAAAAAGGACTAAAACTCTTGGACAAAAAACACATTCATTTCATACCTGTAACATTTATAAAAAACTTACATTTTTAAGCTTCCAAAATTTGAAAACCTTCAGATATGCCTGCTCTGTGTACAAAACCCATCATGGTCTCGCAGCACCGCCGCTGCAACAGTTCTTCAGCCGGAAATGTGTGGGTGGTATGAAACTCGGGTGTGTTCTAGAGGTGACTGTGAGATAGGCGGGAACATCTGAAACAGCCTTCCATCTACAATAAGGGATTGACCCTCATACTCTTCCTTTAAAGGGGACCTATTATGGCATCTAATACCTATTTTAAACAGTCCTTGAATGTCTTAAAAACAAGCTTTTGATTGTTTTTCTAAATAAATTAGAAATTCAGCCTCTAAACCATGTCTTTATCATCCCAGTTGGACGGATGACTTGCTGTGGCGACCCCTGAAGGTAGCAGCCAAAAGTAAAAGACCATGTACACACTATGTATAGAAATATAAATACATGTATCTTTAACTGTTCATATGTCTCCGTGTGTGTGTGTGTGTGTGTGTGTGTGGTCATATACATGTAGTCAACTGTACAGACAACCTTGTATCCATTTGTGTGCAAATACATATGTGTGTGTGTGTGTGTGTGTGTGTGTGTGTGTGTGTGTGTGTGTGTGTGTGTGTGAAAATAATTGTGCAGTTCTTAAAAACAAATATGCAACACCTATTTGAAGGTGTGTAATAAACCCTCACACATACAAATGACACAATCAGTTTCATACAGACATATACATCATCTCATATTGATCTGCATGCTGATAAGGGCAGCGAGTGATTTAATACGTTGTAAGAGTTTGTGTGTGAGAGAGAGCAAGACGGAGAGGGAGGGCAAAGACATGAGGTGGACTAAATTGAAACTAAAATTTAAACTGTGCACCATCACTTTTGTTTCTGAACCTGGAAACATGTATGCACTACATGCTTCGTATTATATCTGGCATAATATAAATATTATTGTTCATATAATTGATGTAACTGCTACCTCAACCATGAGCTGCCTTACCTCCTAATAGTGGATTCATATGTTTATAATATTGTATATTCTTGTGTAAATCGTCTGTTTTTATTTAAATACCAGTTATAACTAATGTTTTTCTTCTTAATTTGCTACTTTAACTAGTTGGTTCATTGTGGTTGCTGCAATGACAACTCAATTATTCACCTTTTGGCGTTACCTGCCTCTATATTAATGATAATAACGAGTTAACAAGTGTTCTGCTTGGTGTCGGCCACTTCATTTCACACAAGTTCAAACATCTGAAAATCCATGAGATCAGTTGGACTGTCAGTTGGGGTTTGAAGAAAGTCCACTATATTTTTAGAGTTTCTGCTTGGAGGTCGGGATGAGATGAAGCAGACAGTGATCAGTCTGCACCGGGGACAGAGAGAAAGGCGTCCTTCATGACTGTGTAGCAGCGGTCCAGAGTGTTTGTGTCCCTGGTGGGACATTTTATACGCTGCCTGTATTTTGGGAGTGCATCAGTGAGATTTGCTCAGTTAAAGATCAGAAGGATCAGCAAGGAGTGTAGATGTTTCCTCTCTCCTTCCTGTCCTCCTCTTTAAGTCGGGAAGAAAAAGTCTCAACAAAAGGGGATGATTGAAAGAAACTATGACTAAAGAGGAATAAAGATTCTGTTGATTCATCAAATGCAGTTATTCCTTGTTCCCCTTATCGTCCTCTTTCAGTCTCAACTCACAGTTCATGATCTTTGGTAAGAACAGGAACTTGGATTATCTCTGAGGTAGAACCTTTGGTCAGCACCTTTCACTTTTTTAAAATTGTATATATGTTGATAAGAGTCATTTGTCTATTACTGTTTGCAATTATTTAAATCTGGGTTCAGTCAGCGGAACAACCGAAGACAAATTCCCTGTCTGGCATGTTCATACTTGGCCAATAAAGCTTATTCTTCTTCTGTCATTGAAGTCCAAGAGTCTGCTGTAATCAGCTCTGGAAAACCTCATGACATTTATCAAGAGTGTGAAAGAGTGGGACACTGGTTGGTGTTGTAGTTAGATACATTCCTTAGACAGAGCTCCGATCAGAGAGAAGGACACGGAGAAACGTTTCCAGGCACATTTTAATTTTGACATTAGTTTACAGGATGGATGATGGACATCTATATATGGGTGTGTGTGGTCTATACAAGAAACAAAATACAAACCATATTAAAACAGAACCATTGTATGAATAATTAAATTATTAACATTAAAATCTCTGATAGGAAAAACATTAACTCAGTCAAATACACCAAATACACAATGAATCAACAAAAATCCAGTAATTTAAAAGGTTAGTATTGAAGTAAGAGACTTAAATGAATGTGGCGGTCTGTGGCTCCATCTAGTGGACACAGACCACAACTACACTGCTTCATTTAAACACGTGAGGGGCGCATGAACAGCGTTATTAATTTACATTAAAAACGCGTCCAGCGCAACAGGGAAGCTAAATAAGCTGTAATGATACAGATAGATAATGTAATAGAACAACATGAATGTATAAAGCTGCATAAACATATCACACTGCAAGGAGAGCTGGTTGCACCTAATTAACTACTAAACTAACACAGAAGTATTCAACATGCACATAAACGCAGTATATTTAGGCAGATTAACCACTAAATGTACAGGCAAGTTTGAGAACAACATGATACCGCACATTGCACTTTTACTTCTGCACAAACACAGCGGGTGACGATCTCTGAGAGTCTCAGTAGGAGATGCTCAGACAGAAGTGATATCGTTATTTGGGGATTTCAAATTAAAGTAACTAAGAAACATAACACACTTTCTGATAAAGATTCTGAAAAATCACATCTGGAGAAAAACAAGTGATCATTAATACATTATATCAGTTCTGATATAAAATAATACTAAACGGCTGAAACTGAAATGAAATCGGGGTTTCATTCCCAAAATCCAGGAGTAAATATATATTTTAAATGTTAAGCCACATTCATTTCCATTCGTTGATGTTTATCTCCTTATCACTCTTTGGTGAAGTGAAGGATTTTTCAGTAAACTGGGATGAACAGGAAGTATCTGGATCATGGAGATCCAATTTCAGATCCACCTTAAGAACCCAAAGCAGAAATACAATCACAGCCTGTTTAAGAGTTTAATTCCACTATTGTAACTCTGAAATTCTGTACAACATCGGGTTGAGTATTTTTATTTGACTTTATTAACTGTTAGCTGTTATATATAAAATGGTCTGTCATCCGGGTGGAAATGTTAAAATTCCCACTCATAAGATGAGTCTGAACGTGTAACGTTTCTTTAGTATGAAAAAGCAGAAGAAGAACTGGATCTTCATCGTCCAGGTCGACGTCTGAATCCTCTGACCTGGTCCAAATCCAGACCAGCTCCAGACCTGGTCCAGATCCAGACCTGATCCAGAAAACCTGGATCTTCATCGTCCAGGTCTACGTCTGAATCCTCTGTCACATGAAATGCAGAAGGAATATGATCCAGGGAGAGGGTGTGTGTTGGTGGAGGTTTGGATGTTTCTGTGGTCTCTGCTGATCTTCTCCACACATCTGCTGCCAGGGATTTCCCCTCTGATCAATAATATACCAGTGCTTTTCTCTTCCTTTTAATCTTACCTCCCTTTTATCATTTACTTTCATATCATCACGTTTCCTCCATCATTACTGTACAAAAGCTTTTAAAGTTGTTCTCATCATTGATTGTCTGCCCTGCACAGTTTAATACTATATAATACTAGACAGGTCAATCATCTTCATCTTCCTTTTTATAAAACTAAACACGGCCAGTATTCCCTCAGATACCGTGGTGTACAGATATGGAACTCCAAATCTCACATTATCAAAAGCTCTGCTTCTCTAGAGATTTTTTAAACAATTTATAATCACCTTTCATACCGCCTTCTCACCGACAAGGACGCACATTCACGCACCGTTTCCCTCCCCGGGGGGGGGTGCAACACCTCTTCCCTCCCCCGGGCAGGTCCAGCACTGTTTCCCTCCCCGGGGGGTCCAGCACCGTTTCCCTCTCCGGGGGGGTCCATCACCGTTTCCTCCTCCCCGGGCGGGTCCAGCACCGTTTCCCTCCCCGGGGGGTCCAGAACCGTTTCTCCCTCCCCGGGGGGGTCCATCACCGTTTCTCCCTCCCCGGGGGGTCCAGCACCGTTTCCTCATCCCCGGGGGGTCCATCACCGTTTCCTCCTCCCCGGGGGGTCCAGCACCGTTTCCTTCCCCGGGGGGTCCAGCACCGTTTCTCCCTCCCCGGGGGGGTCCATCACCGTTTCCTCCTCCCCGGGGGGTTCAGCACCGTTTCCCCCTCCCCGGGGGGTTCCAGCACCGTTTCCCTCCCCGGGGGGTCCAGCACCGTTTTCCCCTCCCCGGGGGGTTCCAGCACCGTTTCCCTCCCCGGGGGGTCCAGCACCGTTTCCCTCCCTGGGGGGGTCCAGCACCGTTTCCCCCTCCCCGGGGGGTCCAGCACCGTTTCCTTCCCCGGGGGGTTCCAGCACCGTTTCTCCCTCCCCGGGGGGGTCCAGCACCGTTTCCCCCTCCCCGGGGGGGTCCAGCACCGTTTCCCCCTCCCCGGGGGGGTCCAGCCTGCTCACTCCTCAGGTTAAGGAGGAGACCTAAGCTCAGTGCAGGAACTCCTGGGATTGGTAGAGGATGGCAATGCCCAGGACTGTTACTTAGGTAGGAGCACTGGGTGATAAAATGGGGGAAAAAACTGGTAAAAATATATATATATATAAAATAAAAAGTATCCTTGTTAAATGTATTTATTAAAACCGTGGGGCAGGGACTACCGCGTCCCCCACGCCCCGGACAATATACTTGCATAACTATACAAGAGCAGATATGCTATATATACTGGTTCATATATATATATATATATATATATATATATATATATATATATATATATATATATATATATATATATATATATATATATATATATATATATATATATACTGTATATACCATCTGTCATGGTTTTGGTGTTTTGTTCCTGTTTTATTTTGAAAGTCTGTGTCCTTGTGTTTCAGTTCTGTCTTGACTTCCCTTGTTCCATCTGCCCTGATTGTCGTCACCTGTGTCTCGTCAGGCCTTCTGTGTATATCTGTCTGGTCTTTCCCTTGTTCCCGGCTGGTCTGTACTGTTCCTGCCTCCATGTTTCAGGTCTGGGTTTTGGATTTTGTCATTTTCTGGTCTTTGCAATCCTACTCAGCAGTGCTTTTAGTTTAAGTTGGAGATAAACATGTTCTGGGGAAGGTTCCTGGACCCAGGAGGGTTCAGGGTCAGTACAGTGAGAGACGGTGGCGGCGGTAAGCATTACAGTCATTCCCGTTAGTTTATCCATCTTTCTAAAGATTCACACAGTTAAGCAGAGTTTATTTTTGCCCAGCAAGGTCTTGTGTACAAATAATTAAAATGATAAAAGCAAATGTGGCTGGTCTGTTTCAGGGATTTCCATGAGAATCAACATCGTTCAGGTTGAGGGAGCCCGTCCTAAAGACGAGATTACTGCAGATGTTTGTGCTGCACTTGAAGATGTTGTTCTTGGGACTGATTTGTGTCACTGTAAGGACCTCACTTTGACCAGATTCCAAAAATTAAACATTAAGATGTGACTAACATGCCTGATGCACTGATGTTGCCTTCAGGAGAATATAGGGCATTAAAGTTCCACGTTCCCTTGAATTAGTTTAAATGTAAAGTAAGATTGACTCTGTGTACCATGCTGCTCTAAGGTTCACTACTGGTTGTAGGGCCTTGACCCATCACTGTGAACTATATTCCCGAGTTGGATGGCCGTCACTGTCCACCAGGAGGTTGTGTCACTGGTACACCTTTTATATACAAAGCAATACTTGGACTACTGCCACCCTACATCAGTGACCTAATTACACTGAGGAGTGTTGATCGTTATGGACTACGCTCTAATGATCATTTATTGCTTTCTGTTCCATGTGTGGGCACAGAGCAAGGAAAAAGAGCATTCACATACTCTGCCCCTTATACGTGGAACAAACTTCAAAAGGATCTAAAAATAACAGAACTTATTCCACTGAGCGATTTTAAGTCCAGAATGAGTGCACTTGAGACAGCATCTCTGATTTGTATCTGTTTTAAATGATTTCCATTTTTTGTTTCATTTCATTTTAATATTTCATATTACACCTGTAAATTTTAATATTTGAAATCTTGTGCTGCCTCTTGGCCAGGACACCCTTGCAAAAGAGATTTTTAATCTCAATGGGTTTCTTTTCCTGGTTAAATAAAAAAAAAAAAATGTTTGCATTTATTAGGCTGTCCATCTGAACTTTTCTGGAAAAGTTTCCATTTAATAATAAAGGACTCCCTTAATGTTAACGTGCACAAATTAGTAAATCTATTTGTACATTTTGCACACCAAGACATGTGGGCATTTCCTTTTCTTTTCAACATGTGAATAAGCAGTAGTTTTGCTGAATGTAGGTGATGGTGTGTGATGTGATGCTGTCTTTGAGTTTTGCAATGCTTTAACACTAATGCACAAATCCTGTTTTCAAGTGAACATTCCGACGGCGAGGTCATGCTCCTTTGACACAGAGCCTGACATTCGTTGCCAGGGTGATATTTTGTCTAGTTGTTTCCAGCCTGGCCACTATAAGATAGCGTGTGCTTAAACATTGCTAGGGCATTACTGGCTGACTGAGCGTCTGTTCAGATCGGCACTGTGTGATCCTCCATTCATTGACTTTTTCTCTTTTCATCAAAACTCCAGAAAGACAGCCGAGTGTGTCCTGACATTCATTTCTGAACACTTTTTTTCTTTTTTGCCACCACACTTGCCATGTGAAGCCTAATAAATAAAATGTTTAAATACACTAGCTTATAGATAGATATAGGTGCAGCCTGAATGGGGGGAAAAATATCTGATTTAAAAATTGCATTGGTTTATCATTTCAAATACATGTTACTCATTTCATTTAAATTTGGACTGGTGCGTAGACCTGTATTTAAGCATTTCAAACACGCTGGAATAATTCATATAAACTAGTTAAGCCTTTGAAACAAATTGGATGTAATGACAAATACTTAAATTGTCATTTTGTACTTAAAACGTTGAGTTTATTGGTATTACATAAAGCTCATTCTTTCTTTTACGATCAAATGATATGTACCACATTGAGTTTATTAGCCTGTTTATGATTTTATGTAATCCAAATGGAAGGAAATGTTATATGCACTTAATGCATAAATTCAATAAATTGGTCCTAAATATTTCTCAGTGTAGGTTATTCTGTTTACACAACCCCTTTGCCCCTTTAATCAATGTTCAATCCTCTCTCTCCTCCAGAGCCGGTGATGGAGGACTTTAAGAAGTTCCAACTTGGATCCAGGAAGGGAACAATAGACGGTCAGCGTGGCGCGGACAGCAGCAGCTCTGATCAATATTTAGCTTCACATGATGGCGGCAGTCGCTCCAGTCAGCCGGAAAACAAGCTTCTCTTCCTGGCCAGTGTGGACGTAAGTGTGCTGGAGAGATCAGAATATTGCTCCTTACATGTTCACAGCTACTAACCATCTCCTGTTTATCCGGGATATCTAGTCTAATGGTTTTGCAGCTACCAGCATAAAAACCTGTTGATCAATGTTACTCTTTAACCGCTACATTCATCACTCATTCCTCTGATCCAACAGCTCGAGATGCGGGACATTAAACTGAGCTGAAAAGGATCTGTTTAGACGAGCATCGAGATGTGGGTTGTGAGGCAGCTGTCAGTCTGCTCATCACCTGTCTGCTCTGCTCTACCTTTTAGCCACGCCCCCTCGGACAGGCCACGCCCCCTCATCAGACCAACCTCCTACACCTGTGATGGCAGCAGAGGGTCCGGTGAAGAAAGACACTTAGTCTCTGAGGGGTTTGGGGACAATTTTCAGGAAACATCAGAAATGCAACAAGTAATCATTTACCTCAATTTTTTTTATTACATTTTATTTAGGTTGGATAAATAGACGGAGCCCCCGTGGTGCGCATGCGTCGAGTGTGTGAGCAGCTGGTGGAGATGCTGCTGGATGTCGGAGGCTCCGTGTTGCTGGATGAGTGTATGCCGACAGCCCAGCAGCTTTCCGGGTGTCCAGAGTGTGAAATAAAGCCAGATAAGATCCACATTACCTGTTGGTAGGTGTACAGGTCACTAAGACGTCCAGCCGGGATCCACTCTGTTCCTACCAGCACGTCCCGCTGCACTAGACCCTCCAGCCTGGAGCTACTTGGGATTTCCCATCATCACCTCCAGACAGTAATGTGTACTTTACTTGAGATGGTTGTCGACAATTTCCACACAAATTGTTCAGTAAGTTAAAATCAAAATACCTTAGTTCTCTGAAAAATGCACTTTATTTCGAATAGAAAACCAATTTTTTTTTTTTCTCCCCCCCACGTTTAATGTTGTTCATATCAAATACATAATAACAAAACTTAAATGACAAATGTACTGAAAATGGAACAAACAAATCTTGCCCTTCTGCAGTGTAGTAAATAATCTGACACATTGGCGCAGCAGTGTGGTCGTACTCAAGGCAACAGGTCACAGAAAGCCGTGATGCGTCACATTTTGGCATGAAGGTTTTTTCACAAAGTACAGGCTTGTTAAAGCTTGCTTATTCTTTAGTCATTTAATAAAACCTTTTGGCAAGATAATTTTAAAGACCCTTTTATTAAGGTTTGACCAGATATGTTTTAATTGCTGACGCAGGTTTGATTGCTAAAATGCGGAGGATAATAGCCAATTCTGTACACAACTGAGGTGATGCAATTCATAGTAGTGCTTAAGTGTGTTTCTAACTTCTCTCCAGTCCTGGTGTGATGAATGCTGCATAATGAAAGGTATTTATTGACTGAGTTGGACATCACTGAAGGCCTAAGTGTGAAATACACACACTGCCTGCCACTGGGTGTTTTACTTTGAAAGTTACAGCTAAGAATACCAAGAACCTGCATTTATTTCCATTCACCTATTTTTTGTGTGGACCCCTGGAGGAATCGGTGAGGTATGTTAGTACCAGATAATGATGATCCTGATGACAACTATTAAATCTGTGGCTGCACTCAAAGGAAGCGGCTGCATGACTGAGAAGAGGGCTCACTTCCATTTTATTTTAAATGCATCCGGCACCGGTGGTGCTGATGCAGGAGTGAGACCTCACAACATGAATCCACCTATCATTACCTGGAAACTCATCCTGACATCTGATTGGTCCGCTGCACCTGTCCCCGTCCCCCATCCTAGCATCACTCTGAACTCCCGGTCGAGGTGAGCAGACCCACTTTATTCTGTTAAGTTTATTTCTTCTTGTTTCATCCAACTGTCATCTGAAACTGGTTCGGTATAACCGTACCGTTGTTTTCTGAGGTTTCATCAACGTTTGGTGATTTTAATCGGCAAAATTAAACAAAGCAGTCAATGTTTAGTCCACCACTTGAAACAGCCTTAAGTTTTTAGTTTAGTTAATGATTTTCCCTCTTATTCATCCCTGCTGCTCCTGTCATCAGTACTGCTGGCGTCATCACCTGGGCCTCATTTACAAAGAGTGCATGGATTTCAACGTGAATCCGTGTGTGAAATTCTGGCATACGCAAAAAGAAATTCAGATGTTCAAAACTGTGCTTTTGCCCAAATCCAAGTACATTTCTTTAAATATCACAATCAACGTGGAATCGAGCGACATGCGGGAGCAAAACACTCCACCCGTCTCCTCCCTGAAGTAGAAATATTAGAATATGATAATGAGGATAAACATCCAGTAAAAACTGCTCATCCTGACAAGGAACGTGGAAAAACAATTAAAACAAACTTATAAAGAAACATCAGTCGTCAGCTGGAGACTCCTGTCAGAAGTTGAGGCTGGAAAATAATTTATTTGGCACCTTTTCTTCTGATTTAAGCTGTAAAAGAAAACCAACGTGCTGGAGTTGTGTTGGCTGCATTGCATTATGGGTATCATAGTTCTTCGCTTTGTGTTGCGTTCCATGAAGAGTTGTGGGTTTTGTTTGTATGGTGCATCATTACACACCGGTCCAGGTCTCGGCCTCCGTCACCGGGAGGAGAGACCCGTTTAGGCCTCGGCCTCCGTCACCGGGAGGAGAGACCCGTTTAGGCCTCGGCCTCCGTCGCCGGGAGGAGAGACCCGTTTAGGCCTCGGCCTCCGTCGCCGGGGGGAGAGACCCGTTTAGGCCTCGGCCTCCGTCGCCGGGGGGAGAGACCGGTCCGGGTCTCGGCCTCCGTCGCCGGGAGGAGAGACCCGGTCCGGGTCTCGGCCTCCGTCGCCGGGAGGAGAGACCCGGTCCGGGTCTCGGCCTCCGTCGCCGGGAGGAGAGACCCGGTCCGGGTCTCGGCCTCCGTCGCCGGGAGGAGAGACCCGGTCCGGGTCTCGGCCTCCGTCGCCGGGAGGAGAGACCCGGTCCGGGTCTCGGCCTCCGTCGCCGGGAGGAGAGACCCGGTCCGGGTCTCGGCCTCCGTCGCCGGGAGGAGAGACCCGGTCCGGGTCTCGGCCTCCGTCGCCGGGAGGAGAGACCCGGTCCGGGTCTCGGCCTCCGTCGCCGGGAGGAGAGACCCGGTCCGGGTCTCGGCCTCCGTCGCCGGGAGGAGGGACCCGTTTAGGCCTCGGCCTCCGTCACCGGGAGGAGAGACCGGAAGAAAACTGCTCATCATGACAAGGAACTTGGAAAAACAAAATTAAACATTAGTTGTCAGCTAGCGACACTCCTGTCAGAAGTTGAGGCTGAAAAATAATTTATTTGGCACCTTTTCTTCTGATTTAAGTTGTAAAAGAACTGACGTGCTGGAGTTGTGTTGGCTGCATTGCATTATGGGTGTCGTAGATCGTTACTTTGTGTTGCGTTCCATGAAGAGCTGTGGGTTTATGTTTGCACGATGCATCATTAACTAACACCGGTCCGGGTCTCGGCCTCCTTCACCGGGTGGAAAGACCCGCTCCAGGCCTCGGCCTCCGTCGCCGGGAGGAGAGACCGCTCCAGGTCTCGGCCTCCGTCGCCGGGAGGAGAGACCGCTCCAGGTCTCGGCCTCCGTCGCCGGGAGGAGAGACCGCTCCAGGTCTCGGCCTCCGTCGCCGGGAGGAGAGACCGCTCCAGGTCTCGGCCTCCGTCGCCGGGAGGAGAGACCCGTTTTAGGTCTCGGCCTCCGTCGCCGGGAGGAGAGACCCGTTTTAGGTCTCGGCCTCCGTCGCCGGGAGGAGAGACCCGTTTTAGGTCTCGGCCTCCGTCGCCGGGAGGAGAGACCCGTTTTAGGTCTCGGCCTCCGTCGCCGGGAGGAGAGACCCGTCCAGTCTCGGCCTCCGTCGCCGGGAGGAGAGACCCGTCCAATGCTTCATGCAATGATGAGAAAACTGGCTCATAGGCTTCTGGCCTGTTATTGCTGGATACTCTGAGTGTGAAAAGAGGGGGGGAAAAAAGACAGGTTTCCCGGTGGTGATTGACAGGTTCCTACATTCATATGTTCCTGTGGTCGATTGTGAGATTTTTACAGTTCCACTCGTGTGTAACTTATCTGGTGATGTGGGGACTGTCGTGTCGTGAACTTATTTATTACGTCACGTTTCCTCATTTTCTGGACTTCACTGCATCACCAGTGGATGTCGCCAACGGACCAAACCTCAAATATGCGAACGCCAGCCTTGATGTGTGAACGACCGCAACTTTTCACGTTCAAGTCACTTTTTGAACATCCGACTGTGCATAGAAAGTGGCGTCCACACGTTTTTATTGTGCCGCCCTCTTTCTACATGAGGCCCCTGGTGTAGAAAAATCCCTCTAGAAAAGTGCAGACAATTAACTTACACTTCCTGTACATGTGGTTACATTCACAAATGTATGGCTATATGTAAACAACAAAAACCTGAAACTACACAAAATGATTGCATTATTACTGCTGGAATGAAAATGAGTCATTGTGTACGGATGTCACGAATTCACAACAAACTTAAATCGTCATGTAAGCTATAAAAGCATAACTTTTTTTATTTGATTTTGTCAAATTAGAATCTCTACTTTAGTAGCAAAATGTTCCAAGTAATTGTCTTTTCAAAATTAACTATTTATATTGTGCCTCCTTTTACAGCTTGACACTGAGATTTGGTTTCCAGAGTTTTCCTGCAAACTTTGATCCAGAAAGACACACCCAACCCTGAGGATTTATATTCATCCTTTCACCACATTGACAGGTAACATAACCCCATTGCCTTCATTCTTTAACACTAACACACCACTGACAACTTTGATGTAGCAGAAAGGTAGTTCATACTTTTGGCTGTTTCTGCCTTTTTGTGTCTTTTTTTTCCAGCAAGCTGGGACCTGCCAGGATGCCTCGTAAGGGACGGCGTGCTGAGGCTGTCAAGAGGAAGGTGGATCTGTCCGTGGATGTTGACACTCAGCTGGTACCTACACGGTGAAATTCAGTGGAATTTATCAAGGTAGAAAAAATATCTGTAGATATTACATTCATTTTTAGATGGTTTGTCATATTATTGTGTGTAACATGCTTCTCTTTTCAGTCACCAGTCACTCTCCGCCCAGACGCCCACCACCCCACCCGTGCTGGAGGTCAAATCATGCTGAACAATGTTCACAAAAAGTTTCACATTTGCAGTGATGGTTTAATGTTTGACGTTTATGTAACCGACCTGGCAGGTAAGTGCACACTGGACCAGAACTTTCTTGATTGACAAGTAGGAGTAATGGGAAGGGATTGGACACAACAATGATTAAAAAAGAACACGCAGGTAAGTTTTAGAAAATCCAATGTTTGAAACACACAGAAAATAAACAGTTTGCGGCATTCAGTTTTGTTCTCTTAACGTGTCCTTTAAACTGGGTGCACCCTAAATAAATTGTTTTCCCCCAAAAATAAATCAACTTCAATGATCCTTGGCCAATGGCCAACCACACTGTAAGGATGGTAGATGAAGAATGGAAAGGCCCCTCCTCAATCCAGACACTCGCATGGGTGGCTCACCATCCCCCTCGTCAGGGAGAGAATAGACTCCAAATCCAGAATCCCAGGGAGTCTAAAAAACCCAGCCTGTATAACATAAAAATATAGTGCTACGTTTCTCTGTTTGCGCTTCACCAATTATTTGTAGAGTTCTTCGAATATTTTTTTACAACCCAATTTGAACCTAGTTTGTTTTCTATCTATTAAATTGGCTATACAAGTATTTATGAATTTGTAGATGATTGATTGTATACAACTTTTTGTAATTTTTATTTTTTTTTTGCCTGGTTTTGGTATTATTGAAATTGTGGCCTCAAGTACCGGTAAAAACTCTTCCTTAAATACCTTGTACCATTCTCCGGGATAGCCATTGCTCCATGGAGATTTATTTTTCAATGAATTTATTGCTTTGATAATCTCCTCCCACTACTTCCTCATTTGCAGCAAGTGGTTGTGTATACATTTTCATAAAACTTCGGAAATATTTTCTCTATACCATCCGGTTCATGTATTATCTCATTGCTACGTGGATCCCTACTTTTCTGTATGGTACTTATTACTTGCTGTTTTTGTATACGTTTTGTTCCTCTGGGGCCAATCTCCATAGTAATTTTGTTTCTGGTGTGCTGAATTGATCTGAAGGCAAGTGGAACGTGCTGGTTCTTTCTCCTCTTGGTCAGAGAAAATCTTGACTTTGATGGCAGTCTGGGGTTTGTAAGAGGCCTGACTGGCAAAGCTCAGGGCAGCAGTTTGGATACCACTTTGTGTATGGGGTGGCTGAATTTCCACAGGATTTTCACTGATCTCAAGTGGGGTCTCTGTACGGTGTCTTTTATTCATCCAATAATATCTCATTTATCTTCATTTTGGTGTCCTGAATTTGTTCATATACTATTTGTTTGTCCTCTGGTGTTGCTCTAATTCTTGCAGTATTGCAGAGTTGTTCAGATATGCTTATGTTTTTAAATGGTGGGATCTTGGCTATTACCTTTCCTCAAACTGCTTTCAAGGCAGATCAACTTCTCCATTGTTATTCTCTTTTGTATTGCGCAATCTCTTTTTAATTCTTCTACAAAACCTGTATTTGGTGTCCTGATTGTCTGTCTTTTCCTGGCATTCAGATGTATTTTTAAAAACAAGGTATGATCTGATATATCCGCCCATCCAATATTCCACTCGGTCACTCTGTATCTATCCCCCATATATAAAAAGTCTATTCTTGAGTCACTTTGTTGCAGTATACTGTGTAGTCCTTCTCAAGAGGGTGGAGACTTCCCATATGTCTATCATTCACATTTCTTCTAAGGATATCTTTACAAATTCTGATGTATTTACCTTGGTATGATTGAAATAACGGCTTCTGCCCACGTTGGTGGTATCTGATTTTTCTTTAAGAGGCCTGAAGTACCGGTAACAACTCTTTAAACACATTGTACCATTCTGCAGGATAACCATCGCTCCCTGGAGATTTATTATTTTGCAATTAATTTATTGCTTTCATAATCTCCCTTGTAATTTCTGCTGTCAGTCTTTCATTTTGCGATACACCAACTGATGGTAAATCTAGTTGATTTAAAGAAGTTCTCACTACTTCCTGGTTTGCAGCAAGTGTGTGTATATACATTTTCATAAAACTTCTGAAATATTTTCTCTATACCATCCAATTCATGTATTATCTCATTGCTATGTGGATCCCTAATTCTCTGCATGGTTCTTATTACTTGCTGTTGTCATATATGTTTTGCCAAGAGTTTTGTTGCTCTGGGGCCAATCTCATGGTAATTTTGTTTTAAATGTTTCTGGTGTGCTGATTTGATCTGATGTCAGGTGGAACGTGCTGGCTCTTTCTCCTCTTGGCCAGAGAAAATCTTGACTTTGATGGCAGTCTGGGGTTTGTAAGAGACCTGACTGGCAAAGCTCGGGTCAGCAGCTTGGATACCACTTTGTGTATGGGGGGGCTGAATTTCCACAGGATCTTCACTGATCTCAAGTGGGTTCTCTGTACGGTGTCTTTTATTCATCCAATAATCTCATTTGTGTGTCCTTAATTCTGTTCATATACTATTTGTTTGTCCTCTGGTATTGTTGCTCTAATTCTCGCAGTATTACAGAGTTCAGATATGCATATGTTTTAAATAGTGTGATCTTAGCTATTACCTTTCCTAGAACAGCTTTCAAGGCGTCCCATACAATATGCAGATCAACTTCTCCATTATTCTCTTTTGTATTGCCCGATCTCTTTTAATTCTTCTACAAAACCTGTATTTGGTGTCCTGATTGTCTGTCTTTTCCTGGCATTCAGATGTATTTTTAAAAACAAGGTATTATGATCTGATATATCCGCCCCTCCAATATTCCACTCGGTCACTCTGTATCTATCCCCCATATATAAAAAGTCTATTCTGGAGTAACTTTGTTGCCGTATACTGTGTAGTCCTTCTCAAGAGGGTGGAGACTCATCCATATGTCTATCATTCCCATTTCTTCTAAGAAAATCTTTACAAATTTTGATACGTTTTATTTTCCTTGGTATGATTGAAATAATGGCTTCTGCCCACGTTGGTGGCATCTGATTTTTCTTTAAAAGCCCTGAAGTACCGGTAACAACTCTTAAACACCTTGTACCATTCTGCAGGATAGCCATTGCTCCCTGGATATTTATTATTTTTCAATGAATTTATTGCTTTGATCTCCTCGTAATTTCGGCTGTTAGTTTTCATTTTGCGATACACCAATTGATGGTAAATCTAATTGATTTAAAGAAGTTCTCATTACTGTGTGTGTGTGTGTGTGTGGAATTTCTGAAATATTTTGTCTATACCATCCGGTTCACCCATTATCTCATTGGTATGTGGATCCCTAATTTTCTGTATGGTACTTGTTACTTGCTGTTTTCGTATACGTTTTGCTAAGAGTTCTGTTGCTCTGGGGCCAATCTCATAGTAATTTTGTTTCTGGTGTGCTGATTTGATCTGAAGGCAAGTGGAGCGTGCTGGTGATCTTGGCTATTATCTCTCCTCGAACAGCTTTCAAGGCATCACATACAATATGCCGATCAACTTCTCCATTGTTATGTATTGCCCGATCTCCTCTTTAATTCTTCCACAAAACCTATTATTATTATTATTATTATTATTAAGATGCCTGAAGTACCGGTAACAACTCTTCTTTAAACACCTTGTACCATTCTGCAGGATGGCCATTGCTCCCTGGAGATTTTTTTTTTTTTTAATTAATTTATTGCTTTGATCTCCTCCCTTGTAATTTCTGCTGTCAGTCTTTCATTTTGCGATACACGAATTGATGATAAATCTAGTTGATTTAAAGAAGTTCTCACTACTTCCTCATTTGCAGCAAGTGGTTGTGTGTATACATTTTTGTAAAACTTCTGAAATATTTTCTCTATACCATCCGGTTCATGTATTATCTCATTGCTATGTGAATCCCTAATTTTCTGTATGGTACTTATTACTTGCTGTTTTCGTATACAGTTTAAGAGTTTTGTTCCTCTGGGGCCAATCTTATAGTAATTTTGTTTCAAATATTTCTGGTGTGCTGCGTTGATCTGAAGGCAAGTGGAATGTGGTGGTTCTTTCTCCTCTTGGCCAGAGAAAATCTCTGATTTGGATGTCAGTCTGGGGTTTGTAAGAGGCCTGACTGGCAAAGCTCGGGGCAGCAGCATGGATACCCACTTTGTGTATGGGGGGGCTGAATTTCCACAGGATCTTCACTGATCTCAAATGGGGTCTCTGTACAGTGTCTTTTATTCATCCAATAATATCTCATTCATTTTTGTGTCCTTAATTCTTTTCATATACTATTTGTTTGTCCTCTGGTATTGTTGCTCTAATTCTCGCAATATTGCAGAGTTGTTCAGATATGCTTATGTTTTTAAATAGTGTGATCTTGGCTATTACCTTTCCTCGAACAACAGCTTTCAAGACGTCCCATACAATATGCAGATCAATTTCTCCATTGTTATTCTCTTTTGTATTGCCCGATCTAATTCTGCTACAAAACCTTTATTTGGTCTGTCTTTTTTCCTGTCATTCAGATGTATTTTAAAAAACAAGGTATTATGATCTGATATATCCCCCCTCCATTCTCACACTGGATCACTCTGTATCTATCCCCCATATATCAAAAGTCTATTCTAGAGTCACTTTGTGTTGCCATATACTGTGTAGTCCTTCTCAAGAGGGTGGAGACTCCTCCATATGTCTATCATTCCCATTTCTTCTAAGGATACCTTACAAATTGTCATGTATTTTCCTTGGTATGATTGAAATAATGGCTTCTGCCCACGTTGGTGATATCTGATTTTTCTTTAAGAGGCCTGAAGTACCGGAAACAACTCTTCCTTAAACACCTTGTACCATTCTGCAGGATCGCCATCGCTCCCTGGAGATTTATCTTTCAATTAATTTATTGCTTTGATGATCTCTTGTAATTTCTGTCAGTCTTTCATTTTGCGATACGCCAATTGATGGTAAATCTAGTTGATTTAAAGAAGTTCTCACTACTTCCTCATTTGAAGCAAGTGGTTGTGTGTGTATAGATTTTCATAAAACTTCTGAAAAATTTTCTCTTTACCATCCGGTTCATGTATTATCTCATTGCTATGTGGATCCCTGATTTTCTGTATGGTACTTATTACTTGCTGTTTTTGTATACGTTTCGTTGCTCTGGGGCCAATCTCCATAGTAAATTTGTTTCTGGTGTGCTGAGTTGATCTGAAGGCAAGTGGAACGTGCTGGTTCTTTCTCCTCTTAGCCAGAGAAAATCTCTGATTTGGATGGCAGTCTGGGGTTTGTAAGAGGCCTGACTGGCAAAGCTCGGGGCAGCAGCTTGGATACCACTTTGTGTATGGGGGGGCTGAATTTCCACAGGATCTTCACTGATCTCAAGTGGGGTCTCTGTGCGGTGTCTTTTATTCATTAATTAATATTTTTAATGTCCTTAATTCTGTTCCTATACAACTTGTTTGTCCTCTGGTATTGTTGCTCTAATTCTCACAATATTGCAGAGTTGTTCAGATATGCGTATGTTTTTAAATATTGTGATCTTTGCCATTTCCTTTCCTCAAACAGCTTTCAAGGTGTCCCATACAATATGCCGATCAATTTCTCCTATGTATTGCCTAATCTCCTTTTTAATTCTTCCACAACTTTTATTGAGTATCCCCACATTTAGTCTCCCCATTGTCTGTCTGTTTTTTCCTGGCATTCAAATGTATTTTTAAAAACGAGGTATTATGATCTGATATATCCACCCATCCAATCTTATTCTGTATCTATCCCCCTAATATAAAAAGTATATTCTGGAGTCACTTTGTGTTGCCGAATGTGTGTAGTCCTTTTGAAGAGGGTGGAGATTCCTCCATATGTCTATCATTCCCATTTCTTCTAAGGATACCTTACAAATTGTATTTATTTTCCGTAAGCTGCTTGTATCGAGACTGATTTATGACTAAATTAAAGTCCCTCCCACAAATTGAAATACCCCTCACTGGCATAGGCAGAATCAAGTCAGTCAAGTTCATTTTTGGTGAGGCTTGAGGCCCTAATGACTATGATGTTTGCAGCAGGGAGTGAAAGACTTGCAACAATTTTCCTCACCATTTGGGAGTCAGGAGTTGACGGGTCATTCAAGCAGAATTATGTTTTTATAATTTATTTCGTTAATATCAAATTCATAACAACAAACTAAAATGACCAATATACTGAAAATGGGACAAACAAATCTTGCCCTTCTGCAGTGCAAGTAAATCTGGCGCATTGGCGCAGCAGTGTGGTTTTACTCAAAGCAACGGGTCACAGAAAGCAGTAATACGTCACGTTTTGGCATCAAGATTCTTTTACCAAAGTACAGTCTTGTTAAAGCTTGCTTATTTTTTTTGGCTTGTTTTAATAAAACTTTTTTGAAAGATGATTTTTAAAGACCCTTTTTGTTTTTAAGTTTTGACTGTGGCATACCAGATGTTAATTGCTGACGCAGGTTTGTCTTTTTTTTTTCTAAATGCGCCGGATAATGGAACATTTTGTACACAACTGAGGTGATGCAATTCATAGTAGTGCTTAAGTGTGTTTCTAACTTCTCTCCAGTCCTGGTGTGATGAATGCTGAATAATGAAAGGTATTTATTGACTGAGTTGGACATCACTGAAGGACTAAGTGTGAAATGCACCACCCCCCACTGGGTGTTTTTACTTTGAAATTTACAGTTAAGAATACCAAGAACGTTAACATGCATTTATTTCCATTCACTTGTGTTATGTTTTGTGTGGACCCCAGGAGGAATCTGTGAGGTATGTACCAGCTAATGGTGATCCTGATAACGATTATTAAATCTGTGGCTGCACTCAAAGGAAGCGGCTGCATGACTGAGAAGAGGGCTCACTCCCATCATTTTATTTTAAATGCATCCGGCACCGGTGATGCTGATGCAGGAGTGAGACCTCATAACATGAATCCACCTATCATTACCTGGAAACTCATCCTAACATCTGATTGGTCCGCTGTCCCCGTCCCCCATCCTAGCATCACTGTGAACTCCCGGTCGAGGTGAGCAGACCTACTTTATTCTGTTAAGTTTATTTCTTGTTTTATCCAACTGTCATCTCAAAATGGTTTGGTATAACCGTACCGTTTGGTTTCTGAGGTTTCATCAACTTTTCATCAGAGTCACTACCAAAACAAAGATTAGATGACACTAGAAAGAAGTAATTTATTCATGTTTTTCCTGTTTCAGACTCTTTGTTTGTAAGATGTTTCTGCATTAAAATGAATTTTAGGACATTATATTTTAGTAAATGTATCAAAATTAAACAATCAGTCAAGGTTTTAATCCTCCACTTGAAACAACCTTAAGTTTTTAGTTTAGTTGATTTTCTCTTCACCGCTGCTTCTCCTGTCATCAGTACTGTTATACTGCTGTCATCACCTGGGCCTCATGTACAAAGAGTGCGTGGATCCGTGCGTGGAATTCTTGCGTACACAAAGAAATTCAGATGTTCCAAACTGTGCATTCGCCCAAGTCCACGCACGTTTCTTTAAATATCACAATCAACGTGGAATTGAGTGACATGCAGGAGCACAACAGTCCACCCGTCTCCGCCCTCAAATAGATATATTTGAATATGATGAGGATAAATATCCAGTAAAAACCGCTTAGCCTGACAAGGAACTTGAAAAACAAGTAAAAAAAATAAAGTCAGCTGGAAATTCTCCTGTAAGAACTTGAGGCAGGAAAAATAATTTATTTGGCACCTTTTCTGATTTAAGCTGTAAAAGGAAATGTTAATGTGCTGGAGTTTTGTTGGGTGCATTGCATTATGGGTATCGCAGTTCTTTTGTGTTTTGTTCCATGAAGAGTTGCGGGTTTATGTTTGTACGGTGCATCATTACACACCGATCCAGGTCTCCGTCACCTGAAAGACTTGTTTAGGTCTCGGCCCATGTCACCGGGAGGAGAGACTAGTTTAGGTCTCGGCCTCCGTCACCGGGAGGAAAAACCTGTCCAGGTCTCGGCCTCCGTCACCGGGAGGAGAGACTAGTTTAGGTCTCGGCCTCCGTCACCGGGAGGAGAGACTAGTTTAGGTCTCGGCCTCTGTCACCAGGAGGAGAGACCGGTCCAGGTCTCGGCCTCTGTCACCGGGAGGAGAGACCGGTCTAGGTCTCGGCCGCCGTCACCGGGAGGAAAAACCTGTCCAGGTCTCGGCCTCCATCACCGGGAGGAAAAACCCGTCCAGGTCTCGGCCTCCGTCACCGGGAGGAAAAACCCGTCCAGGTCTCGGCCTCCATCACCGGGAGGAAAAACCCGTCCAGGTCTCGGCCTCCGTCACCGGGAGGAAAAACCCGTCCAGGTCTCGGCCTCCGTCACCGGGAGGAAAAACCCGTCCAGGTCTCGGCCTCCGTCACCGGGAGGAAAAACCCGTCCAGGTCTCGGCCTCCGTCACCGGGAGGAAAAACCCGTCCAGGTCTCGGCCTCCGTCACCGGGGGGAGAGACTCGTTTATGTCTCGGCCTCCGTCACCGGGAGGAGAGACCGGTCCGGGTCTCGGCCTCCGTCACCGGGAGGAGAGACCGGTCCGGGTCTCGGCCTCCGTCACCGGGAGGAGAGACCGGTCCGGGTCTCGGCCTCCGTCACCGGGAGGAGAGACCGGTCCGGGTCTCGGCCTCCGTCACCGGGAGGAGAGACCGGTCCGGGTCTCGGCCTCCGTCACCGGGAGGAGAGACCGGTCCGGGTCTCGGCCTCCGTCACCGGGAGGAGAGACCGGTCCGGGTCTCGGCCTCCGTCACCGGGAGGAGAGACCGGTCCGGGTCTCGGCCTCCGTCACCGGGAGGAGAGACCCGCCCGGGTCTCGGCCTCCGTCACCGGGAGGAGAGACCCGCCCGGGTCTCGGCCTCCGTCACCGGGAGGAGAGACCGGTCCGGGTCTCGGCCTCCGTCACCGGGAGGAGAGACCGGTCCGGGTCTCGGCCTCCGTCACCGGGAGGAGAGACCGGTCCGGGTCTCGGCCTCCGTCACCGGGAGGAGAGACCGGTCCGGGTCTCGGCCTCCGTCACCGGGAGGAGAGACCGGTCCGGGTCTCGGCCTCCGTCACCGGGAGGAGAGACCCGCCCGGGTCTCGGCCTCCGTCACCGGGAGGAGAGACCCGCCCGGGTCTCGGCCTCCGTCACCGGGAGGAGAGACCCGCCCGGGTCTCGGCCTCCGTCACCGGGAGGAGAGACCCGCCCGGGTCCCGGCCTCGGCCTCCGTCACCGGGAGGAGAGACCGGTCCAGGTCTCGGCCTCCGTCACCGGGAGGAAAAACCCGTCCAGGTCTCGGCCTCCGTCACCGGGAGGAGAGAGCCGTTTAGGCCTCGGTTTAGGATTAGGTTTCTTTTTTTTTTTTTTTCTTAGAAATAAAAAAAAAAGCTTCATACAATGATGAGAAAACTGGCTCATAGGCTTCTGGCCTGTTGTTGCTGGAACCTCTGAGTGTTAGAAGGAAACAGATTGACAGGTCATTGACGGGTTCCATGGTGGTGATCGACAGGTTCCTACCTTCATACATTCCTTTGGTTCATTGTGAGATTTTTACAGTTCCACTCGTGTAACTTTTCTTACAATGTGGGGATTGTCGTGTCCTTCACATGTGGTGAACTTATTGATGACTTCACGTTTCCTCATATTCTGGACTTCAATGCATCACCAGTGGGCGTCGCCAACGGTCCAAACCTCAGAAATGTGCGAACGCCAGCCTTGATGTGTGAACGACCGCAACTTTTCAAGTTATTGTCACTTTTTGAACATCCGACCGTGAGCGTAGAAAGTGGCGTACGCACGTTTTTTGTGCGCCGCACTCTTTGTACATGAGGCCCCGGGTGTAGACAAATCCCTCTAGAAAAGTGCAGACAATTGTACATAACTTACACCTCCTGTACATGTGGTAACATTCACAAATGTGTGGCTATATGTAATCAAAAACCTGAAACTACACAGAATTATGGCATTATAACTCGTGGAATGAAATTGAGTCGTTATGTATGGATGTCACAAATTCACAACAAACTTAAATCTTCATATAACTCAAATTATTCGTCACATTAAGCTTATTTCAATATGTAAGCTGTAAAAGCACAACTTTTTATATTGGAGGATTTTGTCAAATTGGAGTCTCTACTTTTATTAGCAAAACATTTCAAGTAATTGGCGTTCCAAAATTAACTATTTATATTTTGCCTCCTTTTACAGCTTGACACTGATTTTGGTTTCCATAATTTTTCCTGCAAACTTTGATCCAGAGAGACCCAACCCTGAGGATTTATATTCATCTGTACACCACATTGACAAAGCATCACCTCATGCCTTCATTCATTCTTTAACACAGACCACTGACAACTAACCCCAGTTGACTGATCACTTTGCAGTGATGGTTTAATGTTTGACGTTTATGTAACCGACCTGGCAGGTAAGTGCACACTGGACCAAAATGTTCTTGATTCACAAGTAGGAGTAATGAGAAGGGATTCGACACCACAATGAGTAAAAAGAACACGCAGGTAAGTTTTAGAAAATCCACTGTCTTAAACACAGAAAATAAACTGTTTACAAATACTGCCGGCATTCAGTTTTGTTCTAGTTACGTGTCTTTTAAGATGGGTGCACCCGAAAATAAAGTAAAATGCTTCCCCAAAAATAAATCAACCTCAGTGGTCCTTGGAAGTCCTTGGCCAATGTCCTACCACACTAAGGATGGTAGATGAAGAATGGAAAGGCCCCTCCTCAATCCAGACACTCACATGGGTGGCTTGGCATCCCCCTCGTCAGGGAGAGAATCCACTCCAAATCCAGAAACCCAGCCTGTATTACATAATATACAAATATAGTGCTACGTTTCTCTGTTCGCGCTTGTCCAGTTATTTGTAGAGTTCTTCGAATATTTTGTTTTACGACCCAATATGAACCTAGTTTGGTCTTCCATCTATTAAATCTGCTATGAAGGTATTTATTTTGGAGATGATTGATTGTATACAATTTTTATAATCTATATTTATTGAGATATGCCTATACCTTTTAACATCTTTGCCTGGTTTTGGTATGATTTAAAATAATGGTTTCTGCCCACGTTGATGGTTTCTGATTTTCTTTGAGAGTAAAATTAAGAGGCCTGAAGTACCGGCAACAACCCTTCCTTAAACACCTTGTACCATTCCGCAGGATAGCCATCGCTCCCTGGAGATGTACTATTTTTAAATTAATTTATTGCTTTGATAATCTCCTCCCTTGTCATTTCTTCCATCAGTCTTTCATTTTGCGATACACCAATTGATGGTAAATGTAGTTGATTTAAAAAAGTTCTCACTACTTTCTCATTTGCAGAAAGTGGTTGTGTGAATACATTTTCATTGAACTTCTGAAATATTTTCTCTATACCATCCGGTTCATGTATTATCTCATTGGTATGTGGATCCCTGATTTTCTGTATGGTACTTATTACTTGCTGTTTTGCTAAGAGTTTTGTTTCTCTGAGGCCAATATCATAGTAATTTTGTTTCAAATGTGCAACTTTCTGTATTCATCCAATAATATTTTTCATATTCATCCAATATCTAATTTATCTTCATTTACCATTTGTTTTTCTTCTGGTTTTGTTGCTCTAATTCTTTCAGTATTGCAGAGTTGTCATATATGCTTCTTATATTTTTAAATAGCGTGGTCTTAGCTTTTACCTTTCCTCAAACAACCTCAACGACAGCAAACTGGGACAGAGTGGGATTCGAACTGCCGACCTTCCAATCATTGGACAACCCGCTCTACCACCTGAGCTACTGCCGCCCCCATTTACATTCAACGACACCATTTTCAGGCCATTAGATACCATATTGCATCACTGTTTACATTTGTTTTCCCAAGCAGCTAGGAAGGACATGACCATAAACATAGAAAACATCCCGAACTAAATGGAACTTCCATTTGGGGTTTTTCCTTTTCTCCCCCAAGTCCCTGGCAGTGGGTGGATGGGAAATCCTACTCTGTAAGGGCCCGTCTCTAGACCCGGGGCTAGACCCGTTAAATGGTGTCAAACCCCGTCTAGACATGTCCAACATTTATGACTCTCACAGCCGGTAGTATCACATGATGAACTAAAATAAATTAAGCCTTAGTGTATTTATAAACTCAAAGGGTTGAGGTCTAATTTTCATAGTCTCATTAATCCAGAATGAGTTCTTTTTTCAATGTAACTTATATCCTTTTTACCTTTTGATGATAAGATATTAAGTGTCCAGCTTGCTTTGGTATCCTTGTAACTTATCCTTCGCTCGTTGTGCTGCTGCTTCATACCTTGATCTGCCACGTCCCATTCGCTGCCATCCCAGGGTGCCGCGGTCCGCTCCTCCGCTAGCTCCGCGTCCTCGCTCGGTTCATCCACGGTTAATCCCCTTGTTTTCATATCCCGGGTAGCATCCCTCGCGTTGTCGTAGCTCTTACCGCCGTTACCCGAGTGGATCCATATTTTCATGTAAGGGCTTTGAAAACAAATCCTTCTTTTTAGCGTCTTCTTGGTATCAAGGCATGTTTTACATTTTTGGACAATTTCAGTTGGATAGTCATGGCCAAATTAGATTTTCTTGTTCCCGACCTGTATCGCCTTCTTCTGCCAGACTTTTTGTAAAACCAGTTCCTTGGTTTCAAACTTGTGAAAATTCACTATTGATCTCGGAGCAACGCCTGGGCCTGTGTTTTTTTTTTTTTTTTTTCTTTTGGAGCTTTGTGGGCACGTTGGATGTATAAATCAGCTCCTTCAGGTAACTCCAGTTCTGTTTTAAGATGTTGGTCCTGGTAGCCTGTAATGGAGCCTCCCTTTGTGTCCTCGGGCATTATCAGGAACCTCGATTAAACGTCAGTTCATTTATTCTGCATCTGATGTGTCTGTTTAGTTCGGTTCATGAGCAGGTCGCTTGCCTCAGCGTTACATTCCTCCAACTCCGCTATGCGGGCATGGGCTTTGGTTATGGTCGTCTTCTGCTCCTGCTGTTCTTACTTTCTATGAGTTTGCGGTCAATATCTTGCCACAGGGTAGTGACCTCTTGACTCGTATCACTTTTAATTTCATCCTTGAATTTTGTCAATCCAATGCAGAGCTCCTTTTTGAAGTCTTGTATGTCGTTGCTGATGCTAGCTAGCCCCACTCTTAGTGTTTGATTCTGATCCATAGTCTCTGCTACTTGCATGCTCACCTTCTCAACGGTCAGAGACCTTGTCCATTGTAGGCTGTTCTGATTTTTCTTTCAGTTTTTAGTGTTTCTGACTTCAATATCCACTCATTTCTAAGTTTATATTCTTTGTATGTCGAGTTTCTCGATTTGAGTAGATTTATTTTTATAGACTTGGGGGGCCCAAAAACTAAACCTATCCATTACCCATCTTAGAGGAAGTTGCAAGTGCTGTTTTAAAGTAAATGAGTCAACTACACCCCACTATTACAAGAAATAAAAGACAACTTGGAAAGATGGAATAATCTACCACTATCCCTAATTGGCCGTATCTCAACAGTTAAAATGAACATCCTTCCAAAAATAAATTACCTTTTTTCAATGATTAATGTCACCCCACCCCTGGGCTGGTTCTCCTCTCTCAATAGCACAGTCACCAAATTCTACTGGAAAAACAATAAACCAAGAATTAAACTATCAACCTTACAAAAACATAAACAGCACGGAGGACTCGGAGCTCCAAACTTCCACTTCTATTTTTTATCACATCAATTACTGTATATCCGTCACTGGATAAATAACATTAACTCACCATGGCTAGAAATAGAAAGTAATTTAACTCAAGAGCTAAGCATCCAAAATCTCCCATTCATAGACAAATCCATAAAAACTCATCCATGCTACAAAAATAATAACTCTATCAGCACCACTCTTTCAGCCTGGTGGAAATCTAATGAAATTCTCCATTACAATTTCTCACCATCCCCTCATACCCCTCTTTGGAACAACCCTATGTTTTTAATCAATAAAAAGATTTTTGCATTTTCCCCCTGGATTGAGAGAGGAGTAACCAGCCTGGGACAGCTACTCAATGATGGCCTGTTCGTGACCTTCGACCACATCCAAAAAGAACACAACATACCGGATCACTGCTACTTCCAATTTATTCAGTTAAAAGAAGCTATAAAGAAAAACATCAACATCAGAGAATTCAGTAACCACAGTCCCCCCTTATACACTAAGCTCAAATCACTCAAACCTCAGAAAACACTCTCTCAAGTTTACAAGACTCTAGCATTCAATGACACCACAATAGCAATTCCAATAGACAAATGGACAATAGATCTCAACAACATACCAACAGACACCAACTGGATAAACATATGCAATAACACTTTCTCCATGACATGCAACTCCAAAACCCAGTTAATTCAGTACAAAGTTTTACACAGAGCACACATTACCACACACAAACTCCACCGCATGGGTTTCAGCCAAAATAATACCTGTCCACTCTGCTCAACTTCCGTAGACAATTACATCCACGCCCTCTGGCACTGCCCACCCATCCAGAACTTCTGGTCGGAGGTCATGAACAGGCTATCAGAGATGCTCGGCCTCAGCATCCCCATAAGCCCCATCATAGCATTACTTGGTGACCTATCCTCATTACATCTACCCAAACAACATACATCATTTCTGTTAATATCTTTAACTATCGCCAAGAAAACCATACTATTGAACTGGAAAGATAGAACAAAGATATCCATAACCCACTGGCTTAATCTTCTAACAGATCATTCAAACCTAGAAAAACTCACTGCTATTTTGAAAAATAATATCTCATCCTATGAAAACACTTGGTCCCCCTTTCTACAATACATCCAGAGCTGATTCCTCTCACAAATACCTCACAAATACCTATTTCCTGTCCATTATGTTGTCACTTACAACTCTTACGTTATCATTATTTTTTATGATCATATTACTATAAGATCATATATTATATATAGTATTATTACATATTATGCCTGTCATATATTACTACTGTTACACTTTTATATCACCATATATTAAATATATTGTTATAGCTACTATATATTATTATTATTATTACTACATTATCATATTGTTATGACTATTACATTATTATTACAACCATGACTATGAATGTGATGATAACAATAACTGTTGCTGTCACTCTTGAAGAGTAAAAATATTAATATATACATATTGGTTATGATTAAGATCATGACTGTAATTATTATTACTACTGTTGTTGTTCTCATTGCCAACATTATCAGCCAACATCACAACCAAAGTTTCTCTTTTTTGTATATTACTATTATTATTATTATGATTTATTATTATTTTATTTTAATTTTTTTTTAATTTGAACAATAATCATGATAATGAAGTTATTATATCATAATTAGAGTAAAGGCGGGGGGGCGGGGCCGGGCTTGACTGGCTGAAGGTAGAGGTGGGCGGGGGCTCCAGGCCTGGCTCTGTGGGGCCATGACGGGGCCCCGGCTGGCGGTAGGGGGCAGGTATGGGAGAACCCCATCTCTCTCACTCTCAAAAAAGGGGGGGAGGGAACAATTAAATAAATAAATAATTAAATAAAATAAATGAATAATGAAAAATTGGAAAGCTTCTCCTCAGCGGGCAGACCCCCTCCTCTGGGTCTGGGAGTTGCCCAGAGTAGGAGAAGCACAGGAGGTCGATCCACAACGGGCCGGCAGCCTCCTCTGGGTCGGGTTGCGGTCCAAGATGCGATCCCTCCTGACTCTAAATGACATCTAACAGAACTAACAAAATTAATCAGGAGGGGTAGTGGGGGAAAGGGAATAGGGGAAAATAAAAAAAAAGAAAAAGAAAAGGGGGAAAAAAATAAATAAATAATAAATAAATAAAAATAAATAAATAAATAAATATATATGTACTTATATAGTAGGGGGGGGTTTCCTTTCACTGCCGTCCTACCTGCCTCCTGCTGGGGCTCCCGGTCGGGCAACTGAAGTCTGGTGGGGGCCTCCTGCTCGCTTCCCTGACACCCCGGTCTGACCTCACCCCTCATTGCAAAACATAAATGACCAATTCTAACTCTAATAATTATTACTGGCATTATCATGATATATTGTTTCATATTATTATATTAAAGTTATGAAATCTCTTGGCATGTTAAACTATAGTATTATATTGTAATATATAATAGTATGGTGATATAATTTGGTTATATGTTATAATATTTTATACAAAATATGTTATATTAGGATATTGCTATATTTATATGATATCATGCTACACCACTCTATATGAAAATTGTTTATTTGTTCACTTTCGAATCAATATTCTCAATTTATGTACCTATTTTCATCACCTTATTTACACTCAAACACGGCACACACACACACACACACACACACACACACACACACACATATACTGATGCTGTCTTTTGTCATCGTTTGCACTGTTTGTTAATAAAAAAAAAAAAAAAAAAAAAAAAAAAAAAGTAAATGAGCATTGCACATCAACCAGCTCCATCTGCAAGATGCTCTCATCAATACAAGAAATGGTCTCTTTTGACAGTCTGACAGTAAACCCTTAGGGTTAGGGTTAGATTTTTCAGGTTTCTCGATGATCCCCCCACCTCGTCCGTCGACTCGGTGGTTTACAGGGACCAAAGGCAATGCGACAGGCCAGCGCACGTCGTCCATGGCTCTCTTGACCGTACTATCCACCAAAAGTTTGATTGGTTAGGGTTAGGGGTTAGGGTTAGGGTTAGGTAAGGGGGACTGAACCGGCCCACCCGGAGGAGGGCCGGAAATGCACAGGCCTTCCGGCCAATTTTACCCACTAAACCCCTCCCCTTTTATAGGAATTTTGTCCTTTCATCTTTCCCTACATGTCTCACAAATTGGAATAAACTTGTCTTTCTGTGTCCTTTAATTTTTGGCTGTGTATACACGACGTTTCGGCAAAAGTGTGCCTTCTTCAGGTGTTTCCTGGCATCAGGGTATTTTTATCATCCTGGAAAAAGTACCTCAGGTAATTTCCTGGCATCAGGGTATTTTTGACTTCCTGGTAAAAAATAATTTTGACATGGCACCCCCTTTAACTTTTCATACATTCACAAAATTACCCTGGTTAAGGTTAGAATTTTGGGTTGGGGTGGGGGGGTAGGGTTGGGGTCAGGTTGGGGTCAGGTTGGGGTCCGGTGGGAAACAGGCCGGAGGCACGGGCGGGTAAGGTAAGGGGGACTGAACCGGCCCACCCGGAGGAGGGCCGGAAATGCACAGGCCTTCCGGCCAAATTTACCCACTAAACCCCTCCCCTTTTATAGGAATTTTGTCCTTTCATCTTTCCCTCCATTCTTGCAAATTAGGGTTAGGGTTAGGGGTTAGGGGTTAGGGTTAGGTAGGGTTAGGGTTAGGTAGGGTTAGGGTTAGGGTTAGGGGCTGAGTGCCACTTTGGAATCTTTGATTTGACCCCCTAAACAGTGGATCATTTGCTCTACACTTCGGCTACCCCCCCATTTTCGGGTACCCTGATTCCAGTAATACTAATGAGGAAGGGGTGGGACCTTGTCTTCTTGTCCAATCAGCGAAAAGCAAGTTCAAAGGTCTGTAACTTTTGCTAGGAGTGGATCATTTGCTCATGGATGGTACCGTTGGAAAGCTCGTGGTCGTATTATGTTCGACGGAAGCAGTTTCCAAGTCTCTACGACCTTCCGTTCGGAAGTTATGACCGGAAATGTGTATCGCATTGAAAATGAATGGAGCGAAAATTTCCTGAAATTTGACTAAGTGTTTTGGTGAAAAAAGTTCCCCCATAAAGTTAGGGTTAGTTGTTTGATGCTATCTCGATGGGGTTAGGGTTAGGGTTAGGGTTAGGGTTAGGATAGGGGCTGAGTTAGGGTTAGGGTTAGGGTTAGGATTAGGGGACTGATCCCCTCTCCGGCCGGAGAAGGGGCGTGCACGGGCCATCCCCCCTGCCCTTCCATAACCAGAGTCCCCCGGAGGCGCACGGTCACGCTGACGGCGTCTGCCGTAGCGTACCTCGTGCCACCCATCCTCCATTATTCAGCTTGAAAACAACTTGTATTTGTTTGTAAACCAACAAATCAAATAAACGACAAACTCAGAAAAAAGGCTTTTATGTTGTCTGTTTGTAAATCAACAAATTAAATAAACAACAAACTCAGAAACAACAAACTCAAAAAAAGGTTCTTATGTTGTCTGTTTGTAAATCAACAAATTAAATAAACAACAAACTCAGAAACAACAAACTCAAAAAAAGGTTCTTATGTTGTCTGTTTGTAAATCAACAAATTAAATAGATAAAAACCCAGAAAAGAGGTTTTTATGATCAAACAATGAAATAAAATGTATTTTTACATTCAGTGAATTGTAAAAATAAAGAAAAAAGTTTTTTTTCAACAATCAAATAAATGAAATAAAATGTATCACTATCACGAGTGGATTTTATAATAAAGAAAAAAAGTTTTTTTTGATCAAATAACAAAAATAAAATATTTTCTAAACAATCAACAAAGGAAGGGTGTGCTAAAAAAGAAAAGGCGACGTTTCGAGCCGAGCAGGCTCTTCTTCAGGCCAAGCACACCAAATAACTGTAAGCTTGCTAGCAAAAGTGGCTCTGCAAAGCTCCGTCAGTATCAGATCAACTCGAGAAGCTGGAGCTGAATGAGGCTCCAACGTTCGGCTCAGCCCTTTTTATTCTCTCCCATGCTACTCCCCCTCCCTTACCGGAGGGGGATTTCCCAAGCTGCTCGCCCCTCCCTTCACGGAGGGGGATTTCCCAATTTTAACCCTTTTTATGCCAAATAAAATTAACAAACCCTATGAAAATTGTTTATTTTATATTGTTTTCATCATTTCCAGTGAGTACAAGCATTGAAATGTAAATGATCCTTGTGAAAATGATTTTTTTCCTTTTATTATCACTTCCGGTGAATCCGGGCAGTAAATTAAAGTCAATAATCACTGTGAGAACTGCTTTTGTTATTTTTTTCTGTGTGTCCGGTGAGTACGGCCAGTAAAATGAAGGAAATGATCCCTTGTGGAAATTGATTTTC
>NC_084608.1:38271500-38276987 GCF_033807715.1 Cololabis saira
GCTGGACCCTCCACTACTCTGGAGTTGCCCAGGGTGAGAGGCAGCGTGCTGGTGTGGGCTTGGTTATAGCCCCCCAGCTCAGCCGCCATGTGTTGGAGTTCACCCTCGCTTCCCTGCGCCTTCGGGTCGGGGAAAGGTCTCTCACTGTTGTTTGTGCCTACGGGCCGAACAGCAGTGCGGAGTACCCGGCCTTCTTGGGGTCCCTGGGAGGAGTACTTGATAGTGCTCCAACTGGGGACTCCATTGTTCTACTGGGGGACTTCAACGCTCACGTGGGCAATGACAGTGATACCTGGAGAGGCGTGATTGGCAGGAACGGCCTCCCCGTTCTGAACCCGAGCTGTGTTTTGTTGTTGGACTTCTGTGCTAGTCACAGTTTGTCCATAACGAACACCATGTTCAGGCATAAGGGTGTCCATCAGTGCACGTGGCACCAGGACACCCTAGGCCGGAGGTCAATGATCGACTTTGTTGTCGTTTCATCTGACCTTCGGCCGCAAGTCTTGGACACTCGGGTGAAGAGAGGGGCTGAGCTGTCAACTGATGACGACCTGGTGGTGAGTTGGATGCGCTGGTGGAGGAGGAGGTTGGACAGACCGGGCAGACCCAAACGGATTGTGAGGGTCTGTTGGGAACGTCTGGCCGAGCCCTCTGTCAGGGACATCTTCAACTCCCACCTCCGGGAGAGCTTCTCTCAGATCCCGGGGGAGGCGGGGGACATTGAGTCCGAGTGGACCATGTTCTCTGCCTCCATTGTTGACGCGGCGGCTCGAAGTTGTGGTCGCAAGGTCTCTGGTGCCTGTCGTGGCGGCAATCCTAGAACCCGGTGGTGGACACCGGAAGTACAGGATGCCGTCAGACTGAAGAAGGAGTCCTACGTTGGCCGGTGGGCCTCCTGACGCAGTAGATGGGTACCGGCAGGCCAAGCGAGCCGCGGCTCGGGCAGTCCTGGAGGCAAAAACCCGGGTCTGGGAGGAGTTCGGGGAGGCCATGGAGGAAGACTTTCGGTCGGCCTCGAGGAAATTCTGGAGCACTGTTCGGCGCCTCAGAAGGGGGAAGCAGTACTCTGCCGGCACCGTTTATGGTGCGGGTGGGGAGCTGTTGACTTCGACTGGGGACATCGTCGGACGGTGGAAGGAATACTTCGAAGATCTCCTCAACCCGACTGACATGCCTTCCACTGAGGAAGCAGAGAGTGTGGACTCTGGGGCGTGCTCATCCATCACCCAAGCCGAGGTCACTGAGGTAGTTCGTAAGCTCCTCAGTGGCAGGGCACCGGGGGTGGATGAGACTCACCCTGAGTACCTCAAGTCTCTGGATGTCGTAGGGCTGTCTTGGCTGACACGCCTCTGCGACATCGCATGGAGGAAGGGGACAGTACCGCTGGAGTGGCAAACCGGGGTGGTGGTCCCTCTGTTTAAAAAGGGGGACCGGAGAGTGTGTTCCAACTACAGGGGCATCACACTTCTCAGCCTCCCCGGGAAAGTCTACTCCAGGGTACTGGAGAGGAGATTACGGCCGATAGTTGAACCTCGGATTCAGGAGGAACAATGCGGTTTTCGTCCCGGTCGCGGAACACTCTATACCCTCCGCAGGGTGCTCGAGGGTTCATGGGAATTTGCCCAACCAGTCTACATGTGCTTTGTGGATCTGGAGAAGGCATTTGACCGTGTCCCTCGTGCCATCCTGTGGGGGGTGCTCAGTGAGTATGGAGTCCGGGGCCCTCTATTAAGGGCTGTCCGGTCTCTGTATGATCGGAGTAGGAGTCTGGTTCGCATTGCCGGCAGTAAGTCAGACTTGTTCCCGGTGCATGTTGGACTCCGGCAGGGCTGCCCTTTGTCACCGGTCTTGTTCATAATTTTTATGGACAGGATTTCTAGGCGCAGCCAGGGGCCGGAGGGGTTCCGGTTTGGGAACCTCAGGACTTCATCTCTGCTTTTTGCAGATGATGTTGTCCTGTTGGCTTCATCGGACCGGGACCTTCAGCATGCGCTGGGGCGGTTTGCGGCCGAGTGCGACGCTGCAGTGATGAGAATCAGCACCTCCAAGACCGAGGCCATGGTTCTCCACCGGGAAAGGGTGGAGAACCATGCCTTCTCCGGGTGGGTGGGGAAGTCCTGCCCCAGGTGGAGGAGTTCAAGTATCTCGGGATCTTGTTCACGAGTGAGGGAACGATGGAGCGGGAGCGGGACGGATCGGTGCAGCGTCCGCAGTTATGCGGTCGATGTACCGGACCGTCGTGGTGAAGAGGGAGCTGAGTCGAAAGGCGAAGCTCTCGATTTAGCGGTCAATCTACGCACCTACCCTCACCTATGGTCATGAACTTTGGGTAGTGACCGAAAGGACAAGATCGCGGATACAAGCGGCCAAGATGAGTTTCCTCCGCAGGGTGGCTGGACGCTCCCTTAGAGATAGGGTGAGGAGTTCGGTTACCCGGGAGGAGCTCGGAGTCGAGCCGCTGCTCCTTCACATTGAGAGGAGTCAGCTGAGGAGGCTTGGGAATCTGTACCGGATGCCTCCTGGACGCCTCCCTAGGGAGGTGTTCCAGGCATGTCCCACCGGGAGGAGACCCCGGGGCAGACCCAGGACACGCTGGAGGAGACTATGTCTCTCGGCTGGCCTGGGAGTGCCTCGGACTCCCCCCGGAGGAGCTGGAGGAAGTGTCTGGGGTGAAGGAAGTCTGGGCATCTCAGCTGAGGCGACCTGGGAACGGATAAAGCGACGGAAGGATGGATGGATGGACTCCTTTCATTATTGGACTCACCAAAGCACTTACCTGTGTTTCAGGTTCAAAATGACTGTTTCTCGCTGAGAAGCAGCCAAAAAGCGGATTTCTGTAATAACATTTTTTTACCTTCTGATTTTTTAAGGAAAGCTATTGAAAAAGTCAGAAAATTGAAGGAGGGAGTCTATATAGTTGATTTGAGTGACTCCTTTCATTGTTGGACTCACCAAACCACTTAACTGTGTTTCAGGTTCAAAATGACCGTTTCTCGCTGAGATACAGCCAAAAAGCGGATTTCTGTGTTAAGACTGTTTTACCTTCTGATTTTTTTAAGGCAAGCTATTGAAAACGTCAGAACATTGAAGGAGGGAGTCTATATAGTTGATTTGAGTGACTCCTTTCATTATTGGACTCACCAAACCACTTACCTGTGTTTCAAGTTCAAAATGACTGTTTCTCGCTGAGAAGCAGCCAAAAAGCCGATTTCTGTAATAACATTGTTTTACCTTCTGATTGTTTAAGGCAAGCTATTGAAAAAGTAAGAACATTGAAGGAGGGAGTCTATATAGTTGATTTGAGTGACTCCTTTCATTATTGGACTCACCAAACCTCTTACCTGTGTTCCAGGTTCAAAATGACTGTTTCTCGCTGACAAGCAGCCAAAAAGCGGATTTCTGTAATAACATTTTTTTACCTTCTGATTTTTTAAGGCAAGCTATTGAAAAAGTCAGAAAATTGAAGGAGGGAGTCTATATAGTTGATTTGAGTGACTCCTTTCATTGTTGGACTCACCAAACCACTTACCTGTGTTTCAGGTTCAAAATGACCGTTTCTCGCTGAGATACAGCCAAAAAGCGGATTTCTGTGTTAAGACTGTTTTACCTTCTGATTTTTTAAGGCAAGCTATTGAAAACGTCAGAACATTGAAGGAGGGAGTCTATACAGTTGATTTGAGTGACTCCTTTTATTATTGGACTCACCAAACCACTTACCTGTGTTTCAGGTTCAAAATGACTGTTTCTCGCTGAGAAGCAGCCAAAAAGCGGATTTCTGTAATAACATTGTTTTACCTTCTGATTTTTTAAGGCAAGCTATTGAAAAAGTCAGAAAATTGAAGGAGGGAGTCTATATAGTTGATTTGAGTGACTCCTTTCATTGTTGGACTCACCAAACCACTTACCTGTGTTTCAGGTTCAAAATGACCGTTTCTCGCAGAGAAGCAGCCAAAAAGCGGATTTCTGTGATAAGACTGTTTTACCTTCTGATTTTTTAAGGCAAGCTATTGAAAACGTTAGAACATTGAAGGAGGGAGTCTATATAGTTGATTTGAGTGACTCCTTTCATTATTGGACTCACCAAACCACTTACCTGTGTTTCAGGTTCAAAATGACTGTTTCTCGCTGAGAAGCAGCCAAAAAGCGGATTTCTGTAATAACATTGTTTTACCTTCTGATTTTTTAAGGCAAGTTATTGAAAACGTCAGAACATTGAAGGAGGGAGTCTATATAGTTGATTTGAGTGACTCCTTTCATTATTGGACTCATCAAACCACTTACCTGTGTTTCAGGTTCAAAATGACTGTTTCTCGCTGAGAAGCAGCCAAAAAGCGGATTTCTGTAATAACATTGTTTTACCTTCTGATTTTTTAAGGCAAGCTATTGAAAACGTCAGAACATTGAAGGAGGGAGTCTATATAATTGATTTGAGGGACTCCTTTCATTATTGGACTCACCAAACCACTTACCTGTGTTTCAGGTTCAAAATGACTGTTTCTTGCTGCGAAGCAGCCAAAAAGCCGATTTCTGTAATAACATTGTTTTACCTTCTGATTTTTTAAGGCAAGCTATTGAAAAAGTCAGAAAATTGAAGGAGGGAGTATATATAGTTGATTTGAGTGACTCCTTTCATTGTTGGACTCACCAAACCACTTACCTGTGTTTCAGGTTCAAAATGACTGTTTCTCGCTGAAAAGCAGCCAAAAAGCGGATTTCGGTAATAACATTGTTTTACCTTCTGATTTTTTAAGGCAAGCTATTGAAAACGTCAGAACATTGAAGGAGGGAGTCTATATAATTGATTTGAGTGACTCCTTTCATTGTTGGACTCACCAAACCACTTAACTGTGTTTCAGGTTCAAAATGACCATTTCTCGCTGAGAAGCAGCCAAAAAGCGGATTTCTGTAATAACATTGTTTTACCTTCTGATTTTTTAAGGCAAGCTATTGAAAACGTTAGAACATTGAAGGAGGGAGTCTATATAGTTGATTTGAGTGACTCCTTTCATCCTCTCCTTGAACCGCCACCTTACTGTGGTGGAGGGGTTTGTGTGCCCGAGTGATCCTAGGAGCTATGTTGTCGGGGGCACTTATGCCCCTGGTAGGGTCTCCCATGGCAAACAGGCAAGCTATTGAAAGTCAAAGTTCCAACTGAGTGCAGCTAAATTCATCCGTAGAGCTCTGCCTCCATCTTGTGGGCAAAAAAAGAAACTTCTCCAGGGCAGACAACACTGCAATTTCCCCCCTCTTTTCTGCTGATATTTTCAATTCTGGTGGAGTAAAGCCAGTCAAAAAATATGCAAAAGGAGGGCCCCATCATTTCTAAGTCATTTTGATCATTTTTAGATTTTTAAATGTCATTTTAGACAAGTTGGAGGCATTTTAATGCAGTATTTCTGCTGCTTTTTAACCCTGGCTGAAGTGCAATTTTCTCCTCTTTTCTTTCATTTTGCTGAAGTAAAGCCAGGAAAAACACGTGCAAAAGGC
>NC_084609.1:0-53211 GCF_033807715.1 Cololabis saira
ATTTTAAATCAACTTTGCTCATGATATTTGGTCTATAGAATGGGTGATAAATTGTGAATAATGTTGATCACTGCTCCCCAAAACGACATCCAAAAATATTTTTACGCAAAGTAGTCCACAATGAAAATATATTCAATTTACTGTCAGATTGTCAAAAGAGACCATTTCTTGTATTGATGAGAGCATCTTGCAGATGGAGCTGGTTGATGTGCAATGCTCATTTACTTTAAAACAGCACTTCCAACTTCCTCTAAGATGGGTAATGGATAGGTTTGGTTTTTGGGCCACCCAAGTCTATAAAAATAAATCTACTCAAATCGAGAAACTCGACATACAAAGAATTTAAACTTGGAAATGAGTGGATATTGACGTCAGAAACACTAAAAACTGAAAGAAAAATCTGAACAGCCTACAATGGACAAGGTCTCTGACCGTTGAGAAGGTGAGCATGCAAGTAGCAGAGACTATGGATCAGAATCAAACACTAAGAGTGGGGCTAGCTAGCATCAGTAACAACATACAAGACTTCAAAAAGGAGCTCCGCATTGGATTGACAAAATTCAATGATGAAATTAAAAGTGATACGAGTCAAGAGGTCACTACCCTGTGGCAAGATATTGACCGCAAACTCATAGAAAGTAAGAACAGCAGGAGCAGAAGACCATAACCAAAGCCCATGCCCGCATAGCGGAGTTGGAGGAATGTAACGCTGAGGCAAGCGACCTGCTCATGAACCGAACTAAACAGACACATCAGATGCAGAATAAATGAACTGACGTTTAATCGAGGTTCCTGATAATGCCCGAGGACACAAAGGGAGGCTCCATTACAGGCTACCAGGACCAACTTCTTAAAACAGAGCTGGAGTTACCTGAAGGAGCTGATTTATACATCCAACGTGCCCACAAAGCTCCAAAAAAAAAAAAAAAAAAAAAAAAAAAAAAAATCAGGCCAAGGCGGTGCTCCGAGATCAATAGTGAATTTTCACAAGTTTGAAACCAAGGAACTGGTTTTACAAAAAGTCTGGCAGAAGAAGGCGATACAGGTCGGGAACAAGAAAATCTAATTTGGCCATGACTATCCAACTGAAATTGTCCAAAAATGTAAAACATGCCTTGATACCAAGATGACGCTAAAAAGAAGGATTCATTTTCAAAGCCCTTACACGAAAATATGGATCCACTCGGGTGACGGCGGTAAGAGCTACGACAACTCGAGGGATGCTACCCGGGATATGAAAACAAGGGGATTAACCGTGGATGAACCGAGCAAGGACGCAGAGCTAGCGGAGGAGCGGACCGCGGCACCCTGGGATGGCAGCGAATGGGACTTGGCAGATCAAGGTATGAAGCAGCAGCACAACGAGCAAAGGATAAGTTACAAGGATACCAAAGCAAGCTGGACACTTAATATCTTATCATCAAAAGGTAAAAAGGATATAAGTTACATTGAAAAAAGAACTCATTCTGGATTAATGAGACTATGAAAATTAGACCTCAACCCTTTGAGTTTATAAATACACTAAGGCTTAATTTATTTTAGTTCATCATGTGATACTACCGGCTGTGAGAGTCATAAATGTTGTACATGTCTAGACGGGGTTTGACACCATTTAACGGGTCTAGCCCCGGGTCTAGAGACGGGCCCTTACAGGGTAGGATTTCCCAGCCACCCACCGCCAGGGACTTGGGGGAGAAAAGGAAAAACCCCAAATGGAAGTTCCATTTAATTCAGGATGTTTTCTATGTTTATGGTCATGTCCTTCCTAGCTGCTTGGGAAAACCAATGTAAACAGTGATGCAATATGGTATCTAATGGCCTGAAAATAGTGTTGTTGAATGTAAATGGGGGCGGCAGTAGCTCAGGTGGTAGAGCGGGTTGTCCAATGATTGGACGGTCGGCAGTTCGAATCCCACTCTGTCCCAGTTTGCTGTCGTAGTGTCCTTGGGCAAGACACCTTACCCACCTGCCCCGTGTGAATGTGTTTGAATGTTGATGGTGGTCGGAGGGGCCATCTGGTGCGATATGGCAGCCACGCTTCCGTCAGTCTGCCCCAGGGCAGCTGTAGCTACAAAACGTAGCTTACCATCACCAGTGAGGATGTGTATGAATGAATAATGATTTCTGTAAAGCACTCTGGGTGCCTTGAAGGGCGCTATAAAAATCCAAGTCATTATTATTAAATGGTTTAAATACACCTAAAAAGAGGGGAACGGTCATAACGAAATAAAAATTACATGTCATTTTTACAGACCCACCTGTCTCGGTCAGAGCATGAAAATTTTAAAAAGCCTTTTTTTAGAAATTCATATTGCAGTACATACACAAGGATGTAGAAGGGGGATCATATTAATTCCAAATTCAGTTACATTTGTTTATGAAAAGGAAATTAGCAATACATAGGGAAGATGCGTATTGAGGGAAAAAAATTGGAAAATTAATCTGTTATGTTGATAAATGTCTACGCAACCCCAGAAAGTGATAAACACTTTAAAACTTTGTTTAGTGTTATAGCAGCAGAGACAGAGGGTATTTTAATTTGTGGGGGTGAGTTGAGGTTGTTTGAGGAAAGGTAAAAGCTAAGACCACACTATTTAAAAATATAAGAAGCATATCCGACAACTCTGCAATATTGAAAGAATTAGAGCAACAAAACCAGAAGAAAAACAAATAGTAAATGAAGATAAATTAGATATTGGATGAATATGAAAAATATTATTGGATGAATACAGAAAGTTGCGCATTTGAAACAAAATTACTATGATATTGGCCTCAGAGAAACAAAACTCTTAGCAAAACAGCAAGTAATAAGTACCATACAGAAAATCAGGGATCCACATACCAATGAGATAATACATGAACCGGATGGTATAGAGAAAATATTTCAGAAGTTCAATGAAAATGTATTCACACAACCACTTTCTGCAAATGAGAAAGTAGTGAGAACTTTTTTAAATCAACTACATTTACCATCAATTGGTGTATCGCAAAATGAAAGACTGATGGAAGAAATGACAAGGGAGGAGATTATCAAAGCAATAAATTAATTGCAAAATAATAAATCTCCAGGGAGCGATGGTTATCCTGCAGAATGGTACAATGTGTTTAAAGAGTTGTTACCGGTACTTCAGGCCTCTTAAAGAAAAATCAGATACCACCAACATGGGCAGAAGCCATTATTTCAATCATACCAAGGTAAATACATGAGAATTTGTAAAGATATCCTTAGAAGAAATGTGAATGATAGACATATGGGAAGTCTCCACCCTCTTGAATCAAAGCAATAAATTGATTTAAAAATAGTACATCTACAGGGAGCGATGGCTATCCTGCGGAATGGTACAAGGTGTTTAAGGAAGCGTTGTTGCCGGTACTTCAGGCCTCTTAATTTTACTCAAAGAAAATCAGAAACCATCAACGTGGGCAGAAACTATTATTTTAGTCATACCAAAACCAGGCAAAGATGTTAAAGGTATAGGCATATCTCAATAAATATAGATTATAAAAATTGTATACAATCAATCATCTCCAAAATAAATACCTTCATAGCAGATTTAATAGATGGGAGACCAAACTGGGTTCATATTGGGTCGTAAAACAAAATATTCGAAGAACTCTACAAATAACTGGACAAGCGCGAACAGAGAAACGTAGCACTATATTGGTATATTATGTTATACAGGCTGGGTTCTTTAGATTCCCTGGGATTCTGGATTTTGAGTCGATTCTCTCCCTGACGAAGGGGATGCCAAGCCACCCATGTGAGTGTCTGGATTGAGGAGGGGCCTTTCCATTCTTCATCTACCATACACAGTGTGGTAGAACATTGGCCAAGGACTTCCAAGGACCACTGAGGTCGATTTATTTATTTTTTATTTTTGGGGAAGCATTTTACTTTATTTTCGGGTGCACCCATCTTAAAAGACACGTAACTAGAACAAAACTGAATGCCGGCAGTATTTGTAAACTGTTTATTCTCTGTGTTTAATACAGTGGATTTTCTAAAACTTACCTGCATGTTCTTTTTACTCATTGTGGTGTCCAATCCCTTCTCATTACTCCTACTTGTGAATCAAGAAAGTTCTGGTCCAGTGTGCACTTACCTGCCAGGTCGGTTACATAAACGTCAAACATTAAACCATCACTGCAAATGTGAAACTTTATGAACATTGTTCAGCATGATTTGACTCCAGCACAGGTGGGGTGGTGGGCGTCTGGGCGGAGAGTCTGTCACAGGTGACTGAAAAGAGAAGCATGTTACACACAATATGAAAAACCATCTAAAAATGAATGTATTATCTACAGATATTTTTTTCTACCTTGATAAATTTGCTAAGTGTCAACATCCACCTTATTCCTCTTGGCATCCTCAGCCCCTTACGAGGCATCCTGACAGGTCCCAGCTTGCTGGAAAAAAGACACAAAAAGACAGGAACAGCCAAAAGTATGACCTACCTTTCTGCTGAATCAAAGTTGTCAGTGGTCTGTGTTAGTGTTAAAGAATGAATGAAGGCAGTGAGGTGATGCTTTGTCAATGTGGTGTACAGATGAATATAAATCCTCAGGGTTGGGTCTCTCTGGATCAAAGTTTGCAGGAAAAATTATGGAAACCAAAATCAGTGTCAAGCTGTAAGAGGAGGAAAAATATAAATAGTTAATTTTGGAAAGCCAATTACTTGAAATGTTTTGTTAATAAAGTAGAGACTCCAATTTGACAAAATCCTCCAATATAAAAAGTTGTGCTTTTACAGCTTACATATTGAAATAAGCTTAATGTGACGAATAATTTGAGTTATATGAAGATTTAAGTTTGTTGTGAATTTGTGACATCCATACATAACGACTCAATTTCATTCCACGAGTTATAATGCCATAATTCTGTGTAGTTTCAGGTTTTTGATTACATATAGCCATACATTTGTGAATGTTACCACATGTACAGGAGGTGTAAGTTATGTACAATTGTCTGAACTTTTCTAGAGGGATTTGTCTACACCCGGGGCCTCATGTACAAAGAGTGCGGCGCACAAAAAACGTGCGTACGCCACTTTCTACGCTCACGGTCGGATGTTCAAAAAGTGACAATAACTTGAAAAGTTGCGGTCGTTCACACATCAAGGCTGGCGTTCGCACATTTCTGAGGTTTGGTCCGTTGGCGACGCCCACTGGTGATGCATTGAAGTCCAGAATATGAGGAAACGTGAAGTCATCAATAAGTTCACCACATGTGAAGGACACGACAATCCCCACATTGTAAGAAAAGTTACACGAGTGGAACTGTAAAAATCACAATGAATCAAAGGAATGTATGAAGGTAGGAACCTGTCGATCACCACCATGGAATCCGTCAATCACCACCATGGAACCCATCAATGACCTGTCAATCTGTTTCCTTCTAACACTCAGAGGTTCCAGCAATAACAGGCCAGAAGCCTATGAGCCAGTTTTCTCATCATTGTATGAAGCTTTTTTTTTTATATATTTCTAAAGAAAAAAAAAAAAAAAAAAAAAAAAAAGACCTAATCCTAAACCGAGGACTAAACGGCTCTCTCCTCCCGGTGACGGAGGCCGAGACCTGGACAGGGTTTTTCCTCCCGGTGACGGAGGCCGAGACCTAAACGGGGTTTTCCTCCCGGTGACGGAGGCCGAGACCTGGACGGGGTTTTCCTCCCGGTGACGGAGGCCGAGACCTAAACGGGTCTCTCCTCCCGGTGACGGAGGCCGAGACCTAAACGGGTCTCTCCTCCCGGTGACGGAGGCAGAGACCTAAACGGGTCTCTCCTCCAGGTGACGGAGGCAGAGACCTAAACGGGTCTCTCCTCCCGGTGACGGAGGCCGAGACCTGGACCGGTCTCTCCTCCCGGTGACGGAGGCCGAGACCTGGACCGGTCTCTCCTCCCGGTGACGGTGGCCGAGACCTAAACGAGTCTCTCCTCCCGGTGACGGAGGCCGAGACCCAAACAGGTCTCTCCTCCAGGCGACGGAGGCCGAGACCTAAACAGGTCTCTCCTCCAGGCGACGGAGGCCGAGACCTAAACAGGTCTCTCCTCCAGGCGACGGGGCCCGAGACCTAAACGGGTCTCTCCTCCCGGCGACGGAGGCCGAGACCCAAACGAGTCTCTCCTCCCGGCGACGGAGGCCGAGACCCAAACGAGTCTCTCCTCCCGGCGACGGAGGCCAAGACCCGGACCGGTCTCTCCTCCCGGTGACGGAGGCCGAGACCCGGACCGGTCTCTCCTCCCGGTGACGGAGGCCGAGACCCGGACCGGTCTCTCCTCCCGGTGACGGAGGCCGAGACCCAGACCGGTCTCTCCTCCCGGTGACGGAGGCCGAGACCCAGACCGGTCTCTCCTCCCGGTGACGGAGGCCGGGACCCGGAGCAGTGTCTCCTCCCGGAGACGGAGGCCGAGACCTAAACGAGTCTCTCCTCCCGGTGACGGAGGCCGGGACCTAAACGAGTCTCTCCTCCCGGTGACGGAGGCCGAGACCCGGAGCAGTGTCTCTCCTCCCAGTGACGGAGGCCGAGACCCGGAGCAGTGTCTCCTCCCGGAGACGGAGGCCGAGACCCGGAGCGGTGTCTCCTCCCGGAGACGGAGGCCGAGACCCAGACCGGTCTCTCCTCCCGGAGACGGAGGCCGAGACCCAGACCGGTCTCTCCTCCCGGTGACGGAGGCCGAGACCCAGACCGGTCTCTCCTCACGGTGACGGAGGCCGAGACCCGGAGCAGTGTCTCCTCCCGGAGACGGAGGCCGAGACCCAGACCGGTCTCTCCTCCCGGTGACGGAGGCCGAGACCCAGACCGGTCTCTCCTCCCGGTGACAGAGGCCGAGACCCGGAGCAGTGTCTCCTCCCGGAGACGGAGGCCGAGACCGGTCTCTCCTCCCGGTGACGGAGGCCGAGACCCAGACCGGTCTCTCCTCCCGGTGACGGAGGCCGAGACCCAGACCGGTCTCTCCTCCCGGTGACGGAGGCCGAGACCTAAACGAGTCTCTCCTCCCGGTGACGGAGGCCGAGACCAGGACCGGTCTCTCCTCCCGGTGACGGAGGCCGATACCTGGACGGGTCTCTCCTCCCGGTGACAGAGGCCGAGACCTAAACGAGTCTTTCAGGTGACGGAGACCTGGATCGGTGTGTAATGATGCACCGTACAAACATAAACCCACAACTCTTCATGGAACAAAACACAAAGAACTACGATACCCATAATGCAATGCACCCAACAAAACTCCAGCACATTAACATTTCCTTTTACAGCTTAAATCAGAAAAGGTGCCAAATAAATTATTTTTCCTGCCTCAAGTTCTTACAGGAGAGTTTCCAGCTGACTGCTGATTTTTCTTTTTTTTTTTTACTTGTTTTTCCAAGTTCCTTGTCCGGCTGAGCGGTCTTTACTGGATATTTATCCTCATCATATTCAAATATATCTATTTGAGGGCGGAGACGGGTGGACTGTTGTGCTCCTGCATGTCACTCATTTCCACACTTATTGTGATATTTAAAGAAACGTGCGTGGACTTGGGCGAATGCACAGTTTGGAACATCTGAATTTCTTTTTGCGTACGCAAGAATTCCACGCACTCTTTGTACATGAGGCCCAGGAGATGACAGCAGTATAACAGTACTGATGACAGGAGAAGCAGCGGTGAAGAGAAAATCAACTAAACTAAAAACTTAAGGTTGTTTCAAGTGGAGGATTAAAACCTTCACTGGATTGTTTAATTTTGATACATGTACCAAAAAATATTGTCCTAAAATTCATTTTAATGCAGAAACATCTTACAAACAAAGAGTCTGAAACAGGAAAAACATGAATAAATTACTTCTTTCTAGTGTCATCTAATCTGTGTTTTGGTAGTGACTCTTTGATGAAAAGTTGATGAAACCTCAGAAACCAAACGGTACGGTTATACCAAACCATTTTGAGATGACAGTTGGATAAAACAAGAAATAAACTTAACAGAATAAAGTAGGTCTGCTCACCTCGACCGGGAGTTCAGAGTGATACTAGGATTGGGACAGGGACAGCGGACCAATCAGATGTTAGGATGAGTTTCCAGGTAATGATAGGTGGATTCATGTGAAGAGGTCTCAATCCTGCATCAGCACCACCAGTGCCGGATGCATTTAAAATAAAATGATGGGAGTGAGCCCTCTTCTCAGTCATGCAGTCGCTTCCTTTGAGTGCAGCCACAGATTTAATCATCGTTATCAGGATCACCATTAGCTGGTACATACCTCAGATTCCTCCTGGGGTCCACACAAAACATAACACAAGTGAATGGAAATAAATGCATGTTAACGTTCTTGGTATTCTTAACTGTAAATTTCAAAGTAAAACACCCAGTGGCGGGCGGTGTATTTCACACTTAGTCCTTCAGTGATGTCCAACTTAGTCAATATATTACCTTTCATTATGCAGCAATCACACCAGAACTGGAGAGAAGTTAGAAACACACTTAAGCACTACTATGAATTGCATCACCTCAGTTGTGTACAAAATGTTCCATTATCCGACGCATTTAGAAAAAAAAAGACAAACCTACGTCAGCAATTAAAACATCTGGTATGCTACCATCAAAACTTAAAAACAAAAAGGGTCTTTAAAAATCATCTTTCAAAAAAGTTTTATTAAAAACAAGCCAAAAAAAATAAGCAAGCTTTAACAAGACTGTACTTTGGTAAAATAATCTTGATGCCAAAACGTGACGTATTACTGCTTTCTGTGACCCGTTGCTTTGAGTAAAACCACACTGCTGCACCAATGCGCCAGATTATTTACTTGCACTGCAGAAGGGCAAGATTTTTTTGTCCCATTTTCAGTATATTGGTCATTTTAGTTTGTTATGAATTTGATATTAATGAAATAAATTATAAAAACATAATTCTGCTTGAATGACCCGTCAACTCCTGACTCCCAAATGGTGAGGAAAATTGTTGCAAGTCTTTCACTCCCTGCGGCAAACATCATAGTCATGAGGGGCCTCAAGCCTCACCAAAAATGAACTTGACTGACTTGATTCTGCCTATGCCAGTGAGGGTATTTCAATTTGTGGGAGGGACTTTAATTTAGTCATAAATCAGTCTCGATACAAGCAGCTTAAGGAAAATAAATACAATTTGTAAGGTATCCTTAGAAGAAATGTGAATGATAGACATATGGAGGAATCTCCACCCTCTTCAAAAGGACTACACACATTCGGCAACACAAAGTGACTCCAGAATATACTTTTTTTTGTATATAGGGGGATAGATACAGAATAAGATTGGATGGGTGGATATATCAGATCATAATACCTTGTTTTTAAAAATACATTTGAATGCCAGGAAAAAACAGACAGACAATGGGGAGACTAAATGTGGGGATACTCAATAATAAAAGTTTTGTGGAAGAATTAAAAAGGAGATTAGACAATACATAGGAGAAATTGATCGGCATATTGTATGGGACACCTTGAAAGCTGTTCGAGGAAAGGAAATAGCAAAGATCACAAAATTTAAAAACATAAGCATATCTGAACAACTCTGCAATATTGTGAGAATTAGAGCAACAATACCAGAGGACAAACAAATATAGGAACAGAATTAAGGACATTAAAAATATTAATTATATATTAATGGATGAATAAAAGACACCGCACAGAGACCCCACTTGAGATCAGTGAAGATCCAGCCCCCCCTTACACAAAGTGGTATCCATGCTGCTGCCCCGAGCTTTGCCAGTCAGGCCTCTTACAAACCCCAGACTGCCATCCAAATCAGAGATTTTCTCTGGCCAATAGGAGAAAGAACCAACACGTTCCACTTGCCTTCAGATCAACTCAGCACACCAGAAACAAAATTACTATGGAGATTGACCCCAGAGCAACAAAACGTATACAAAAACAGCAAGTAATAAGTACCTTACAGAAAATCAGGGATCCACATAGCAATGAGATAATACATGAACCGGATGGTAAAGAGAAAATTTTTCAGAAGTTTTATGAAAATCTATACACACACAACCACTTGCTTCAAATGAGGAAGTAGTGAGAACTTCTTTAAATCAACTAGATTTACCATCAATTGGCGTATCGCAAAATGAAAGACTGACAGAAATTACGAGAGATCATCAAAGCAATAAATTAATTGAAAGATAAATCTCCAGGGAGCGATGGTTATCCTGCGGAATGGTACAAGGTGTTTAAGAGTTGTTTCCGGTACTTCAGGCCTCTTAAAGAAAAATCAGATATCACCAACGTGGGAAGAAGCCATTATTTCAATCATACCAAGGTAAATACATGACAATGTGTAAGGTATCCTTAGAAGAAATGGGAATGATAGACATATGGAGGAGTCTCCACCCTCTTGAGAAGGACTACACAGTATATGGCAACACAAAGTGACTCTAGAATAGACTTTAAATATGGGGGATAGATACAGAGTGATCCAGTGTGAGAATGGAGGGGGGATATATCAGATCATAATACCTTGTTTTTAAAAATACATCTGAATGCCAGGAAAAAAGACAGACAATCGGGAGACCAAATACAGGTTTTGTAGCAGAATTAGATAGATCGGGCAATACAATAGAGAATAACAATGGAGAAGTTGATCTGCATATTATATGAAATGAAAAAGCTTTAATGTCCCCGAAGGGCAATTTGGTTTGCAACCACAGGACAACATACATATCCCACTTCAAACACACAATACAATAAAAATAAAAACAATCACATCACATTGTTCCCCCTATAGGCTGTTTAAAAACTTTACCGCAGATGGGATAAATGACCCGTTTGTTTTGGCCTTACAGGGAAAAGTGTACCTTCTCTTGGAAGAGAGTAGCTGAAACTCAGCATGAAGTGGATGGTGAGGGTTCGCCATGGGACGTCTTGAAAGCTGTTCGAGGAAAGGTAATAGCCAAGATCCCACTATTTAAAAACATAAGTATATCTGAACCACTCTGCAATATTGCGAGAATTAGAATACCAGAGGACAAACAAAAAGCATATGAACAAGTTAAGGACAAAAAAGATATTATTGGATGAATAAAAAACAACCGTACAGAAACCCCACTTGAGATCAGTGAAGATCCTGTGGAAATTCAGCCCCCCATACACAAAGTGGTATCCAAGCTGCTGCCCCGAGCTTTGCCAGTCAGGCCTATTACAAACCCCAGACTGACATCTAAGTCGAGATTTTCTCTGACCAAGAGGAGAAAGAACCAGCACGCTCCACTTAACTTCAGATCAAATCAGCACACCAGAAACAAAATTACTATGAGATTGGCCCCAGAGCAACAGAACTCTTAGCAAAACGTATTCGAAAACAGCAAGTAACAAGTACCATACAGAAAATTAGGGATCCACATACCAATGAGATAATGGGTGAACCGGATGGTATAGACAAAATATTTCAGAAATTCCACACACACACACACACGGTAATGAGAACTTCTTTAAATCAATTAGATTTACCATCAATTGGTGTATTGCAAAATGAAAACTGACAGCCGAAATTACAAGGGAGGAGATCAAAGCAATAAATTCATTGAAAAATAATAAATCTCCAGGGAGCAATGGCTATCCTGCAGAATGGTACAAGATGTTTAAGAGTTGTTACCGGTACTTCAGGCCTCTTAAAGAAAAATCAGATGCCACCAACGTAGGCAGAAGCCATTATTTCAATCATAAAGGAAAATAAAACATATCAAAATTTGTAAAGATTTTCTTAGAAGAAATGGGAATGATAGACATATGGATGAGTCTCCACCCTCTTGAGAAGGACTACACAGTATACGGCAACAAAGTTACTCCAGAATAGACTTTTTATACATGGGGGATAGATACAGAGTGACCGAGTGGAATATTGGAGGGGCGGATATATCAGATCATAATACCTTGTTTTTAAAAATACATCTGAATGCCAGGAAAAGACAGACAATCAGGACACCAAATACAGGTTTTGTAGAAGAATTAAAAAGAGATCGGGCAATACAAAAGAGAACAATGGAGAAGTTGATCTGCATATTGTATGGGATGCCTTGAAAGCCGTTTGAGAAAAGGTAATAGCCAAGATCACACTATTTAAAAACATAAGCATATCTGAACCACTCTGCAATACTGTGAGAATTAGAACAACAATACCAGAGGACAAATAGTATATGAACAGAATTAAGGACACAAATGAGATTATTGGATGAATAAAAGACACCATGCAGAGACCCCACTTGAGATCATTGAAGATCGTGTGGAAATTCAGCCCCCCCCCCCATACACAAAGTGGTATCCAAGCTGCTGCCCCGAGCTTTGCCAGTCAGGCCTCTTACAAACCCCAGACTGCCATCAAAGTCAAGATTTTCTCTGGCCAAGAGGAGAAAGAACCAGCACGTTCCACCTGACATCAGATCAAACCAGCACACCAGAAACATTTAAAACAAAATTACCATGAGATTGGCCCCAGAGCAACAAAACATATACAAAAACAGCAAGTAATAAGAACCATGCAGAAAATTAGGGATCAACATAGCAATGAGATAATACATGAATTGGACGGTATAGAGAAAATATTTCAGAAGTTTTATGAAAATGTATACACACACACGCTGCAAACCAGGAAGTAGTGAGAACTTCTTTAAATCAACTAGATTTACCATCAGTTGGTGTATCGCAAAATGAAAGACTGACAGCAGAAATTACAAGGGAGATTATGAAAGCAATAAATTAATTGCAAAATAATAAATCTCCAGGGAGCGATGGTTATCCTGCAGAATGGTACAATGTGTTTAAAGAGTTGTTACCGGTACTTCAGGCCTCTTAAAGAAAAATCAGATACCACCAACATGGGCAGAAGCCATTATTTCAATCATACCAAGGTAAATACATCAGAATTTGTAAAGATATCCTTAGAAGAAATGTGAATGATAGACATATGGGAAGTCTCCGCCCTCTTGAGAAGGACTACACAGTATACCGCAACAAAGTGACTCAAGAATAGACTTTTTATATATGGGGGATAGATACAGAGTGACCGAGTGGAGTCTCCACCCTCTTCAGAAGGACTACACAGTAAACGGCTATGTGACTCTAGAATAGACTTTTTATATATGGGGGATTGATACAGATTGACCGAGTGGAATATTGGATGGGCGGATGTATCAGATCATAATACCTCGTTTTAAAAAATACATCTGAATGCCAGGAAAAAGACAATCGGGAGACCAAATAACGTTTTTTTAGAAGAATTAAAAAGAGGAGATCGGGCAATACAAAAGAGAACAATGGAGAAGTTGATCTGCATATTGTATGGGATGCCTTGAAAGCAGTTCGAGGAAAGGTAACAGCCAAGATCACACCATTTAAAAACATAAGTATATCTGAACAACTCTGCAATACTGCAAGAATTAGAGCAACACCAGAGGACAAACAAATAGTATATGAACAAATTCAGGACACCAAAATGAAGATAAATGAGATATTATTGGATGAATAAAAGACACCGTACAGAGACCCCACTTGAGATCAGTGAAGATCCTGTGGAAATTCAGCCCCCCCATACACAAAGTGGTATCCAAGCTGCTGCCCCGAGCTTTGCCAGTCAGGCCTATTACAAACCCCAGACTGCCATCAAAGTTGGGATTTTCTCTGGCCAAGGAGGAGAAACGGCACATTCCACTTGCCTTCAGATCAACTCAGCACACCAGAAACAAAATTACTATGGAGATTGGCCCCAGAAGAACAAAACGTATACAAAAACAGCAAGTAATAAGTACCATACAGAAAATTAGGGATCCACATAGCAATGAGATAATACATGAACCGGATGGGATAGAGAAAATATTTCAGAAGTTTTATGAAAATGTATACACAACCACTTGCTGCAAATGAGGAAGTAGTGGGAGGAGATCATCAAAGCAATACATTCATTGAAAAATAAATCTCCATGGAGCAATGGCTATCCCGGAGAATGGTACAAGGTATTTAAGGAAGAGTTTTTACCGGTACTTGAGGCCTCAATTTCAATAATACCAAAACCAGGCAAAAAAAAAATAAATAAAAAAAAAATAAAAATTATAAAAAGTTGTATACAAATCAATCATCTACAAATTAATAAATACTTGTATAGCCAATTTAATAGATAGAGAACAAACTAGGTTCAAATTGGGTCGTAAAAAAATATTCAAAGAACTCTACAAATAATTGGTGAAGCGCAAACAGAGAAACGTAGCACTATATTTTTATGTTATAAAGGCTGGGTTTTTTAGATTCCCTGGGATTCTGGATTTGGAGTCGATTCTCTCCCTGACGAAGGGGATGGTGAGCCACCCATGTGAGTGTCTGGATTGAGGAGGGGCCTTTCCTTTCTTCATCTACCATCCTTACAGTGTGGTAGGACATTGGCCAAGGACTTCCAAGGATCATTGAAGTTGATTTATTTTTGGGGGAAAACAATTTATTCAGGGTGCACCCAGTTTAAAGGACACATTAAGAGAACAAAACTGAATGCCGCAAACTGTTTATTTTCTGTGTGTTTCAAACAGTGGATTTTCTAAAACTTTTTTTTTTTCTTTTTTACTCATTGTGGTGTCCAATCCCTTCTCAATACTCCTACTTGTGAATCAAGAAAGTTCTGGTCCAGTGTGCACTTACCTTCCAGGTCGGTTACATAAACGTCAAACCATCACTGCAAATGTGAAACTTTTTATCAACATTGTTCAGCATGACTTGACCTCCAGCACAGGTGGGATGGTGGGCATCTGGGCGGAGGAGTCTGTCACAGCTGACTGAAAAGACAAGCATGTTACACACAATAATATGACAAATCATCTAAAAATGAATGTAATATCTACAGATATTTTTTTACCTTGATACATTCCATTGAATTTCACCGTGAAGGTACCAGCTGAGTGTCAACATCCACGGACAGATCCACCTTCCTCTTGGCAGCCTCAGCACGCCGTCCCTTACGAGGCATCCTGTCAGGTCCCAGCTTGCTGGAAAAAAAAAAAAAAAAAAAAAAAAGACACAAAAAGGCAGGAACAGCTAAAATTATGACCTAACTTTCTGCTGAATCAAAGTTGTCAGTGGTGTGTTAGTGTTAAATGAATGAAGGCAGTGAGGTGATGTTACCTGTCAATGTGGTTAACAGATGAATATAAATCCTCAGGGTTGGGTGTGTCTTTCTGGATCAAAGTTTGCAGGAAAACTCTGGAAACCAAATCTCAGTGTCAAGCTGTAAAAGGAGGCACAATATAAATAGTTAATTTTGAAACGACAATTACTTGGAACATTTTGCTACTAAAGTAGAGATTCCAATTTGACAAACTCCTCAAATATAAAAAGTTATGCTTTTATAGCTTACATGACGATTTAAGTTGTTGTGAATTCGTACACAACAACTCATTTTCATTCCAGCAGTAATAATGCAATCATTTTGTGTAGTTTGAGGTTTTTGTTGTTTACATATAGCCATACATTTGTGAATGTAACCACATGTACAGGAAGTGTAAGTTAATTGTCTGCACTTTTCTACACCAGGGGCATCATGTAGAAAGAGGGCGGCGCAATAAAAACGTGCGGACGCCACTTTCTATGCTCAGTCGGATGTTCAAAAAGTGACTTGAACGTGAAAAGTTGCGGTCGTTCACACATCAAGGCTGGTGTTCGCATATTTGAGGTTTGGTCCGTTGGCGACGCCCACTGGTGATTCAGTGAAGTCCAGAATATGAGGAAACGTGACGTCATAAATAAGTTCACGACGCGACAGTCCCCACATCACCAGATGAGTTACACACGAGTGGAACTGCAACAATCAATCAACCACAGGAACATATGAAGGTAGTACCCTGTCAATCACCACGGTGGAACCTGTCTTTTTTTCCCCCTCTTTTCACACTCAGAGGTTCCAGCAATAACAGGCCAGAAGCCTATGAGCCAGTTTTCTCACCATTGCATGAAGCATTGGACCGGTCTCTCCTCCCGGTGACGGAGGCCGAAGCATTGGACCGGTCTCTCCTCCCGGTGACGGAGGCCGAAGCATTGGACCGGTCTCTCCTCCCGGTGACGGAGGCCGAAGCATTGGACCGGTCTCTCCTCCCGGTGACGGAGGCCGAAGCATTGGACCGGTCTCTCCTCCCGGTGACGGAGGCCTGGACAGGTTTTTCCTCACGGTGACGGAGGCCGAGACCTAAACGAGTCTCTCCTCCCGGTGACGGAGGCCGAGACCTGGACAGGTTTTTCCTCCCGGTGACGGATGCCGAGACCTGGACAGGTTTTTCCTCCCGGTGACGGAGGCCGAGACCTGGACAGGTTTTTCCTCCCGGTGACGGAGGCCGAGACCTGGACCTAAACGAGTCTCTCCTCCCGGTGACGGAGGCCGAGACCTGGACGGGTTTTTCCTCCCGGTGACGGAGGCCGAGACCTGGACAGGTTTTTCCTCCCGGTGACGGAGGCCGAGACCTGGACCTAAACGAGTCTCTCCTACCAGTGACGGAGGCCGAGACCTGGACGGGTTTTTCCTCCCGGTGACGGAGGCCGAGACCTGGATGGGTTTTTCCTCCCGGTGACGGAGGCCGAGACCTTGACCGGTCTCTCCTCCCGGTGACGGAGGCCGAGACCTTGACCGGTCTCTCCTCCCGGTGACGGAGGCCGAGACCTTGACCGGTCTCTCCTCCCGGTGACGGAGGCCGAGACCTTGACCGGTCTCTCCTCCCGGTGACGGAGGCCGAGACCTGGACAGGTTTTTCCTCCCGGTGACGGAGGCTGAGACCTTGACAGGTTTTTCCTCCCGGTGACGGAGGCTGAGACCTTGACCGGTCTCTCCTCCCGGTGACGGAGGCCGAGACCTAAACGGGTCCCTCCTCCCGGTGACGGAGGCCGAGACCTGGACAGGTTTTTCCTCCCGGTGACGGAGGCTGAGACCTAAACGAGTCTCTCCTCCCCGTGACGGAGGCCGAGACCTAAACGAGTCTCTCCTCCCGGTGACGGAGGCCGAGACCTGGACAGGTTTTTCCTCCCGGTGACGGAGGCTGAGACCTTGACCGGTCTCTCCTCCCGGTGACGGAGGCCGAGACCTAAACGGGTCCCTCCTCCCGGTGACGGAGGCCGAGACCTGGACAGGTTTTTCCTCCCGGTGACGGAGGCCGAGACCTGGACCTAAACGAGTCTCTCCTACCAGTGACGGAGGCCGAGACATAAACGAGTCTCTCCTCCCGGTGACGGAGGCCGAGACCTGGACAGGTTTTTCCTCCCGGTGACGGAGGCCGAGACCTGGACCTAAACGAGTCTCTCCTACCAGTGACGGAGGCCGAGACATAAACGAGTCTCTCCTCCCAGTGACAGAGGCCGAGACCTGGATGGGTTTTTCCTCCCCGTGATGGAGGCCGAGACCTTGACCGGTCTCTCCTCCCGGTGACGGAGGCCGAGACCTTGACCGGTCTCTCCTCCCGGTGACGGAGGCCGAGACCTGGACAGGTTTTTCCTCCCGGTGACGGAGGCTGAGACCTTGACCGGTCTCTCCTCCCGGTGACGGAGGCCGAGACCTAAACGGGTCCCTCCTCCCGGTGACGAAGGCCGAGACCTAAACGGATCTCTCCTCCTGGTGACGAAGGCCGAGACCTAAACGGGTCCCTCCTCCCGGTGACGAAGGCCGAGACCTAAACGGATCTCTCCACCTGGTGACGGAGGCCGAGGCCTAAACGGATCTCTCCTCCCGGTGACGGAGGCCGAGACCCGGACCGGTCTCTCCTCCCGGTGACGGAGGCCGAGACCTGGACGGGTTTTTCCTCCCGGTGACGGAGGCCGAGACCTGGACGGGTTTTTCCTCCCGGTGACGGAGGCCGAGACCTTGACCGGTCTCTCCTCCCGGTGACGGAGGCCGAGACCTAAACGAGTCTCTCCTCCCGGTGACGGAGGCCGAGACCTAAACGAGTCTCTCCTCCCGGTGACGGAGGCCGAGACCTAAACGGATCTCTCCTCCCGGTGACGGAGGCCGAGACCCGGACCGGTCTCTCCTCCCGGTGACGGAGGCCGAGACCTGGACGGGTTTTTCCTCCCGGTGACGGAGGCCGAGACCTGGACCGGTGTGTAATGATGCACCATACAAACAAAACCCACAACTCTTCATGGAACGCAACACAAAGCGAAGAACTATGATACCCATAATGCAATGCAGCCAACAACTCCAGCACGTTAGTTTTCTTTTACAGCTTACATAAGAAGAAAAGGTGCCAAATAAATTATTTTCCAGCTTCAACTTCTGACAGGAGTCTCCAGCTGACGTTTCTTTATAAGTTTGCTTTAATTGTTTTTCCACGTTCCTTGTCAGGATGAGCAGTTTTTACTGGATGTTTATCCTCATTATCATATTCTAATATTTCTACTTCAGGGAGGAGACGGGTGGAGTGTTTTGCTCCCGCATGTCGCTCGATTCCACGTTGATTGTGATATTTAAAGAAATGTACTTGGATTTGGGCAAAAGCAGTTTTGAACATCTGAATTACTTTTTGCGTATGCCAGAATTTCACACACGGATTCACGTTGAAATCCACGCACTCTTTGTACATGAGGCCCAGGTGATGACGCCAGCAGTACTGATGACAGGAGCAGCAGGGATGAATAAGAGGGAAAATCATTAACTAAAAACTTAAGGCTCAAAAACAAGAAAAAGCAGAGGCACTCAAGTTAGAAAAATATAAAAGGCCTTTATGAAATCATGGCTTACAAAAAGTTAAAATGCCTAGAAAAAGTTAATGCCAACATGTTTCGGCCATGTAGGCCTTCCTCAAGGCAGATAGCAAATTTGATTATCCGATTATTTACTACACTGCAGAAGGGCAAGATTTGTTTGTTCCATTTTCAGTACATTTGTCATTTAAGTTTGTTATTATGGATTTGATATGAACATAAATAACATTAAACGTGGGGAAAAAAAAAAAAAGTCTTTGCACTCACCAAAACGTCTGTCCTCCAAAAAACTGATTTCAACACAATTGGTTTTCTATTCGAAATAATGTGCATTTTTCAGAGAACTAAGGTATTTTGATTTTAACTTACTGAACAATTTGTGTGGAAATTGTCGACAACCATCTCAAGTAAAGTACACATTACTGTCTGGAGGTGATGATGGGAAATCCCAAGTAGCTCCAGGCTGGAGGGTCTAGTGCAGCGGGACGTGCTGGTAGGAACCGAGTGGGTCCCGGCTGGACGTCTTAGTGACCTGTACACCTACCAACAGGTAATGTGGATCTTATCTGGCTTTATTTCACACTCCGGACGCCCGGAAAGCTGCTGGGCTGTCGGCAGACACTCATCCAGCAACACGGAGCCTCTGACATTCAGCAGCATCTCCACCGGCTGCTCACACACTCGACGCATGCGCACCACGGGGGGTCCGTCTATTTATCCAACCTAAATAAAATGTAATAAAAAATTGAGGTAAATGATTACTTGTTGCATTTCTGATGTTTCCTTAAAATTGTCCCCAAACCCCTCAGAGACTAAGTGTCTTTCTTCACTGGACACTCTGCTGCCGTCACAGGTGTGGGAGGTTGGTCTGATGAGGGGGCGTGGCCTGTCCGAGGGGGCGTGGCTAAAAGGTAGAGCAGAGCAGAGAGGTGATTAGCAGACTGACAGCTGCCTCACAACCCACATCTCGATGCTCGTCTAAACAGATCCTTTTCAGCTCAGTTTAATGTCCCGCATCTCGAGCTGCTGGATCGGAGGAATGAGTGATGAATGTAGCGGTTAAAGAGTAACGTTGATCAACAGGTTTTTATGCTGGTAGCTGCAAAACCATCAGAGTAGATATCCCGGATAAACAGGAGATGGTTAGTAGCTGTGAACATGTAAGCAGCAATATTCTAATACCTATAAACGGGAGATAGTTAGTAGCTGTGAACATGTAAGGAGCAATATTCTGATCTCTCCAGGACACTTACGTCCACACTGGCCAGGAAGAGAAGCTTGTTTTCCGGCTGACTGGAGCGACTGCCGCCATCATGTGAAGCTAAATATTGATCAGAGCTGCTGCTGTCCGCGCCGCGCTGACCGTCTATTGTTCCCTTCCTGGATCCAAGTTGGAACTTCTTAAAGTCCTCCATCACCGGCTCTGGAGGAGAGAGAGGATTGAACATTGATTAAAGGGGCAAAGGGGTTGTGCAAACAGAATAACCTACACTGAGAAATATTTAGGACCAATTTATTGAATTTATGCATTAAGTGCATATAACATTTCCTTCCATTTGGATTACATAAAATCATAAACAGGCTAATAAACTCAATGTGGTACATATCATTTGATCGTAAATGAAAGAATGAGCTTTATGTAATACCAATAAACTCAACGTTTTAAGTACAAAATGACAATTTAAGTATTTGTCATTACATCCAATTTGTTTCAAAGGCTTAACTAATTCATATGAATTATTCCAGCGTGTTTGAAATGCTTAAATACAGGTCTACGCACCAGTCCAAATTTAAATGAAATGAGTAAAATGTATTTGAAATGATAAACCAATGCAATTTTTAAATCAGATATTTTTCCCCCATTCAGGCTGCACCTATATCTATCTATAAGCTACAGTATTTAAAATAATCATACCATTTTGTTTAACATTTTATTTATTAGGCTTCACATGGCAAGTGTGGTGGCAAAAATTGTTGTTAGTTCAAAAAAAAAAAAAAAAGTGTTCAGAAATGAATGTCACGACACAATCAGCTGTCTTTCTGGAGTTTTAATGAAAAGAGAAAAAGTCAATGAATGGAGGATCACACAGTGCCGATCTGAACAGACGCTCAGTCAGCCAGTAATGCCCTAGCAATGTTTAAGCACACGCTATCTTATAGTGGCCAGGCTGGGAACTACTAGATAAAAATATCACCCTGGCAAGGAATGTCAGGCTCTGTGTCAAAGGAGCATGACCTCGCCGTCGGAATGTTGACTTGAAAACAGGATTTGTGCATTAGTGTTAAAGCATAGCAAAACTCAAAGACAGCATCACATCACACACCATCACCTACATTCAGCAAAACTACTGCTTATTCACATGCTGAAAAGAAAAGGAAATGCCCACATGTCTTGCCGTGCAAAACATACAAATAAATTTACTAATTTGTGCACGTTAACATTAAGGGAGTCCTTTATTAAATGGAACCTTTTCCAGAAAAGTTCAGATGGACAGCTTAATAAATGCAAACATTTTTTTTTTATTTAACCAGGAAAAGAAACCCATTGAGATTAAAAATCTCTTTTGCAAGGGTGTCCTGGCCAAGAGGCAGCACAAGATTTCAAATATTAAAATTTACAGGTGTAATATGAAATATTAAAATCAAATGAAACAAAAAATGGAAATCATTTAAAAACGGATACAAATCAGAGATGCTGTCTCAAGTGCACTCATTCTGGACTTAAAATCACTCAGTGGAATAAGTTCTGTTATTTGTAGATCCTTTTGAAGTTTTTTTCCACGTATAAGGGGCAGAGTATGTGAATGCTCTTTTTCCTTGCTCTGTGCCCACACATGTAACAGAAAGCAATAAATGATCATTAGAGCGTAGTCCATAACGGTCAACACTCCTCAGTGTAATTAGGTCGCTGATGTAGGGTGCCAGTAGTCCAAGTATTGCTTTGTATATAAAAGGTGTACCAGTGACACAACCTCCTGGTGGACAGTGACCGCCATCCAACTCAGGAATATAGTTCACAGTGATGGGTCAAGGCCCTACAACCAGTAGTGAACCTTAGAGCAGCATGGTACACAGCGTCAATCTTACTTTACATTTAAACTCATTCAAGGGAACGTGGAACTTTAATGCACTATATTCTCCTGAAGGCAACATCAGCGCATCAGGCATGTTAGTCACATCTTAAAGTTTAGTTTTTGGAATCAGGTCAAAGTGAGGTCCTTACAGTGACACAAATCAGTCCCAAGAACAACATCTTCAGGTGCAGCACAAAAATCTGCAGTAATCTCATCTTTAAGACGGGCTCCCTCAACCTGAACGATGTTGATTCTCATGGAAATCCCTGAAACAGCCCACATTTGCTTTTATCATTTTAAATATTTGTACACAAGACCTTGCTGGGCAAAAATAAACTCTGCTTAACTGTGTGAATCTTTAGAAAGATGGATAAACTAACGGGAATGACTGGAATGCTTACCGCCGCCACCGTCTCTCACTGTACTGAGCCTGAACCCTCCTGGGTCCAGGAACCTTCCCCAGAACATGTTTATATCCAACTTAAACAAAAAGCACTGCTGAGCAGGATTGCAAAGACCAGAAAATGACAAAATCCAAAACCCAGACCTGAAACATGGAGGCAGGAACAGTACAGACCAGCAGAGATCAAGGGAAAGACCAGACCAGATATACACAGAAGGCCTGACGAGACACAGGTGACGACAATCAGGGCAGATGGAACAAGGGAAGTCAAGACAGAACTGAAACACAAGGACACAGACTTTCAAAATAAAACAGGAACTAAACACCAAAACCATGACAGATGGTATACACAATATATATATATATATATATATATATATATATATATATATATATATATATATATATATATATATATATATATATATATGCCAGATGGTTCGCTGGACAACACTGAAGTTATTTACATGTACCATCGATCTGAAATGAATTACCATCGAGGTACGTCGAGTCTCAAATACCCAAGAGCGCCGCGCTCCCCCCTCCCCCCTCGTCAAAATCAGACAACGCTGGACAGCAGCTTGCAAAAAAGGACGAGTCAAATCAAATCAAACTTCATTTGTTAAGCGCTTTTCTTACAAAATAAGAAATGCAACGCAAAGCGCTTTACATCAACAATGCCCCCCCCCGCACACAGACGGGCGCACGCACACTGAGATTCGCACTGAGGATTCAGGTGAGGAAACGCCTCCCACATGTACTCCCGTTACATGTGCACTTTATTTGTTTGTAATTTAGTTTTTGTATCCCCCTGTTTTGATCCCACTTAAGAGAAGGGGATATTTTTTTATTTTCCTCCATATAAGGTTAGACATAATTACAGGGATAATTTAACTGACTAATGCACTTCTTGTACAATGTTTGTGATGCATATGGTTCATTGTTTTACATTGAGCTGCTTAAAAAAACAAGGAATCTTAAGTTAGTCTTTACAAGTGTAAAGTTGGGACTACATTGTGTTTGTATTTATGAAGGAATGTTACATTCAGGTCAAAAGCTTTTTTGTGGAAAGTTGAATAAACATTGGCATAAAGCAGCATATTTGCCCTTTCTCATGTTGTTAAGATGAAGATGATTGAAGATGAAGATGATTGACCTGTCTAGTATTATATAGTATTAAACTGTGCAGGGCAGACGATCAATGATGAGAACAACTTTAAAAGCTTTTGTACAGTAATGATGGAGGAAATGTGACGATATGAAAGTAAATGATAAAAGGGAGGTAAGATTAAAAGGAAGAGAAAAGCACTTATTGATCCCTGGAAATCCCTGGCAGCAGATGTGTGGAGATCAGCAGAGACCACAGAAACATCCAAACCTCCACCAACTCACACCCTCTCCCTGGATCATATTCCTTCTGCATTTCATGTGACAGAGGATTCAGACGTAGACCTGGACCATGAAGATCCAGGTTTTCTGGATCAGGTCTGGATCTGGACCAGGTTTGGACCAGGTCAGAAGATTCTGAGGTAGATCTGGACCATGAAGATCCAGTTTTTCTTCTGCTGTTTTCTCAGACTAAAGAAACGTGACACGTTCAGACTCGTCTCATGATTGGGAATTTTAACATTTCCACCCGGATGACAAATTCAGAGCATTTTAAATATACAGCCAACAGTTAATAATGTCAAATAAAAATACTCAAACCGATGTTCAGAGTTTCAGAGTAACAATAGTGGAATTACACTCTTAAACAGGCTGTGATTGTGTTTCTGGTTTGGGTTTTTAAGGTGGATCTGAAATTGTAGCTCCATGATCCAGATACTTCCTGTTCATCCCAGTTAACTGAAAAATCCTTCACTTTACAAGAGTGATGAGGAGATAAACATCAATGAATGGAAATGAATGTGGCTTAACATTTAACATATATTTTTACTCCTGGATTTTAGGAATGAAACCCCGATTTCATTTCAGTTTCAGCCGTTTAGTATTGATTTTATATCAGAACTGATATAATATATTAATGATCACCTGTCTTTCTCCAGATGTGAGTTTTCAGAATCTTTATCAGAAAGTGTGTTATGTTTCTTAGTTACTTTAATTTGAAATCCACACATAACGATATCACTTCTGTCTGAGCATCTCCTACTGAGACTCTCAGAGATCGTCACCCGTTGTGTTTGTGCAGAAGTAAAAGTGTAATGTGCGCTATGATGTTGTTCTCAAACTTGCCTGGGCATTTAGTGGTTAAACTGCCTAAATATACTGCGTTTATGTGCATGTTGAATACTTCTGTGTTAGTTTAGTAGTTAATTAGGTGCAATCAGCTCTCCTTGCAGTGTGAGATGTTTATGCAGGTTTATATATTCATGTTGTTCTCTTACATTATCTATCTGTATCATTACAGCTTATTTAGCCTCCCTGTTGCGCTAGACGCGTTTTTAATGTAAATTAATAACAATGTTCATGCGCCCCTCACGTGATTAAATGAAGCAGCGTAGTTGTGGTCTGTGTCCACTAGATGGAGCCAAAGACCGCCACATTTATTTAAGTCTAATTTCAATACTAACCTTTTTAAATGACTGGAATTTTGTTGATTCATTGTGTATTTGGTGTATTTGACTAAGTTAATGTTTTTCCTATCAAAGATTTTAATGTTAATAATTGAATTATTCATACAATGGTTCTGTTTTAATATTGTTTGTATTTTGTTTCTTGTATAGACCACACACACCCATAAATAGATGTCCATCATCCATCCTGTAAACTAATGTCCTTCTCTCTGATCGGAGCTCTGTCTAAGGAATGTATCTAGCTACAACACCAACCAGTGTCCCACTCTTTCACACTCTTAATAAATGTTATGGGGTTGTCCAGAGCTGATTACAGCAGACTCTTGGACTTCAATGACATAAGAAGAATAAGCTCCTCCAGGGAATTTGCCAGACAGGGAATTTGTCTTCAGTTGTTCCGCTCACTGACTCACTGACTCCGCTCGAGCCGAGCTTTCTGCTCCGCTGCCCCAGAATCTGGAATCTGGAACTCCCTCCCTGAACACCTACGTCAACCCCAGTCTGTGGACACTTTCAAAAAGGAGCTTAAAACTTTCCTGTTCAGGAAGGCTTTCCCTGGTCTCTGTTAGATGTTTTTATTATTTTTTTTATGCTTTTTTTACTTCTGGTCTTTTATGTGTCCTGACTTTCCCTTGTTTATGTAAGCACTTTGAGATTATACATGAAAAGTGCTCTACAAATAAAATGTATTATTATTATTATTTTTATTATGAACCCAGATTTAAATAATTGCAAACAGTTAAACGTGCGTAAAATGGAAAGGAAGTGGTACTCTTGTAGGTCTGTAGACTCTTATCGTGAATGGAAAGATATTCTAATAGTATATAAAAAAGCCATTCGCAAAGCCAGAACAGCTTATTATTCAACGTTGATAGAGGATAACAAAAGTAACCCACGTTTTCTGTTCAGCACTGTAGCCAGGCTGACAAAGAGTCACAACTCTGTTGAGCCGTGCATTCCTGCAGCTCTCAGTAGTGAGGACTTTATGAGCTTCTTCAACAGTAAAATCACGAGAATTAGAGAAGAAATCAACCAGCCGGTTGTGGGTGTTTCTTCAGCTTTAGCGACTTCCCTAGGCTCTGACTTGTCTCTAGACTGTTTTGATCCTATAGACCTCCCTGAGCTGACTTCACTCGTTAATAGAGCTAAGTCAACCACATGTATGTTAGACCCCATCCCGACTCGACTATTCAAACATATTTTTTCTCTTATTGGTACGACAATACTGGACCAAATTAACCTATCCCTAAGCTTAGGATATGTACCACAGGCTTTCAAAGTGGCAGTAATTAAACCTTTACTTAAAAAACCTTCTCTTGACCCAGACACCTTAGCTAATTATAGGCCAATTTCCAACCTTCCATTTGTATCTAAAATTCTGGAAAAGGCAGTTTCAAGCCAGTTATGTGACTATTTGTATAGAAATGATCTGTTTGAAGTCTTTCAGTCAGGGTTCAGAATGCATCATAGCACAGAGACAGCACTGGTTCGAGTCACGAATGACCTCCTTATGGCCTCAGATAAGGGATTAGTGTCCATACTGGTTCTACTGGACCTCAGATAAGGGATTAGTGTCCATACTGGTTCTACTGGACCTCAGATAAGGGACTAGTGTCCATACTGGTTCTACTGGACCTCAGATAAGGGATTAGTGTCCATACTGGTTCTACTGGACCTCAGTGCTGCTTTTGACACTATAGATCATGGCATTTTACTGCACAGGTTAGAGCATGTTGTTGGGATTAAAGGGACAGCTCTATGTTGGTTTAAATCATACCTATCTGACAGGTTCCAGTTTGTTCATGTACATGAGGTTTCTTCAGAACAGTCAAGGGTCTGTTATGGTGTTCCGCAGGGTTCAGTGCTAGGGCCAATCTTGTTCAGTTTATACATGCAGCCGTTGGGAAGTATAATCCAGAATCACGGCATACACTTTCATTGTTATGCTGATGATACGCAGCTCTATTTGTCTATGAAGCCGGATGAAACAGAACCGTTAGTTAAACTTCAGGCATGTCTTAGGGACATCAAGGACTGGATGTCCAGAAATTTCCTGCTTCTAAATTCAGATAAAACAGAGGTTATCATTCTTGGTCCAGAGCATCTTAGGAAGGGATTAGATGGTGTTGCGATGGCTTCCAGTGCAACTGTGAGAAATCTTGGTGTTATTTTCGATCAGGATTTGTCGTTTAAACCATATGTCAATCAGGTTTGTAAAATAGCCTTTTTCCATCTCCGTAATATTGCAAAGATTAGGAAAATCCTCTCACAGAGTGATGCAGAAAAACTAGTTCATGCGTTTGTATCTTCTAGACTAGATTACTGTAATGTGTTGTTAGCAGGATGTCCAAGTAATTTGCTGAATAGGCTCCAGCTGATCCAAAATGCAGCAGCACGAGTACTGACAGGAATTAGCAGGAGAGACCACGTCTCTCCAGTATTAGCGTCGCTCCATTGGTTACCCGTAAAATTCAGAATCCAATTTAAAATTTTATTACTTGCGTATAAAGCCCAAAACGGCTTAGCTCCGCATTATTTGCAAGACCTGATAGTGCCTTATGTTCCTGTCAGAGCTCTCCGTTCTCAGAGTGCAGGTTTACTTGTAGTTCCTAGAGTATCTAAATGTAGATTTGGAGGGCGGGCGTTCTGCTATCAGGCGCCACTACTATGGAACCAACTTCCAATCTGGGTTAAGGGGGCTGACACCACCTCCACCTTTAAAACTAAACTTAAAACATTTCTGTTTAGTAAAGCCTATAGTTAGTGTTTAGTAAACCTCTAGCTGGTGTTGGTAAATCTCTAGGTAGTGTAAACTTTAGTGTGTCAGAGTCGCTCCTGTGGTTTCTTGTGCTGGCCCCCCCCTTCTCCTCCCTTTTCTCTCTTTTGTCCATGTTGCAGCATCCTTTGCCGGACACCGGAACCTGCAGGTGGTCGTGGGTGGCTTGTAGCTTGCATTACGGAGCACAAGTCTTTCCCCGACCCTGCACCCCAACCTGGGACTTGCTGATTGGGCCGGAGCTTCGGGAGCTGCGTGCTGGCCTGCGGTCCCCACCCCTGGTCATCCCGTTGCTGCCCCCCCCTTCTCCTCCCTTTTCTCTCTTTTGTCCTGCAGGTGGCCATGGGTGGCTTGTAGCTTGCATTACGGAGCACAAGTCTTTTCCTGACCCTGCACCCCAACCTGGGACTTGCTGATTGGGCCGGAGCTTCGGGAGCTGTGTGCTGGCCTGCGGTCCCCACCCCCGGTCATCCCGTTGCTGCTTCCACCTGCCTGCTGTGCTGTTGCCGTCCCTGACCCACCAGTCTGGCCCTCGGCAGGAGGGTCCCCCCTGATGAGCCTGGTCCTGCTCAAGGTTTCTTCCCTCCTAAAGGGGAGTTTTTCCTTGCCACTGTTTGGCTTAAGGTTTTTCTCCCACTAGGGGAGTTTTTACCTGCCATTGTTTATGTAATAACTGCTCGGGGGTCATGTTCTGGGTATGGGTCTCTGTAAAGCGTCTAGAGACAACTCTGTTGTATTAGACACTATATAAATAAAATTGAATTGAATTGAATTGAAAAAGCATCAGTGTATGGATTGATGTCGTGGGGGTGAGCCAGTTGGTCATCATGAAGAAAGTGATCCCCTTCCAGGTGGCAAGGAGGTTGAGCCACAACGAAGCTCGGCACGGCTCGAGTTGTCTGGGGAGATGGGAGACAGAGATGGAACAGCGGAAGCGATGGATGGCAAATGGGAGGTGAAGGCCCGCCCTTGGGGAATAATGCGCATGGCAAAATTGAGGTGGCCCGGGAGGGAGAGGAGTTGGCGTTTGGTGCAGCCTGGGGCTAAGAGGAAATAAGAAGACCGATAAATAAGAAGACCGATTCGGTTGAGCTTTTCGGTTGGAAGAGAAGCCTGAAACAGATCCGTATCGAGAGTGATACCGAGGAATTCGAGGTAGGTGGAGGGGCCCGCCGTTTTCTCAGCGGACAATGGAACCCCGAGTTCGGAGAAAACGGAAGTCAGGGTGACCAGGCCGGAAGCGGGTGGCGATGAGAGAGGGGTAACGATGAGGAATCATTCAAGAGATGGACGAGGAAGGAATGCTGTGGTTGTTGGAGAGGATCCAGCAGAGGGCCTCTGAAGGTGTCGAAAAGTTAGGGGCTGCTCTTGCGGCCGAAGGTGAGCCTGACTGCAAGTAGTATGCACCTCGCCAGCGGACGCTGAAGTACACCAGCCCGGAAGCGGGTGGCGATGAGAGAGGGTGCCAGAAACCCTGGCCGGATCTAGCGGCTGTAGTTGGTGGAGGTGGGCTGGGGGGGGGCAGTGGCATCCCGGTGCCAGTAACCCCGGCTGAAGTTAGCTGTTGTAGGTGCTGGAGGTGGATTAGGTGCTGGAGGTGGGCTGAGGGGGGCAGTGGCATCCCGGTGCCAGAACCCCGGCCTGATCTAGCTGCTGTAGTTGGTGGAGGTGGGCTGGGGGGGGCAGTGGCATCCTGGTGCCAGAAACCCCAGCCGGATCTAGCTGCTGTAGTTGGTGGAGGTGGGCTGGGGGGGGCAGTGGCATCCTGGTGCCAGAAACCCCAGCCGGATCTAGCTGCTGTAGTGGCATCCCGGTGCCAGAAACCCCAGCCGGATCTAGCTGCCGTAGTGGCATCCTGGTGCCAGAAACCCCAGCCGGATCTAGCTGCTGTAGTGGCATCCCGGTGCCAGAAACCCCAGCCGGATCTAGCTGCTGTAGTGGCATCCCGGTGCCAGGGACCTTGGGGAGGGAGGGAGGAGATTGCTGGTGTGGGTGGAAATCCGACCTGCGACGACGGCTATGGGCTGATCCGGATTGTCCGCGTCCTCTTCCCTCCGATGGCGGAGGTGGGCTGGAAAGGCTGGAAGACGGTGAGCTGCAGTGATGCCGGATGTTCAGAAGGGATGAACCGGGTGGAATGTGGACGACTGAAGAGAGACAGAAGTTTCTGGGCGGCTGTCGGGCTCGGGAGAGCGGTGTTTCGGGCACGGCGGCGGCTGAGGCCCCGGCTGAGTTAGCTGTTGTAGGTGCTGGGGGTGGGCTGGGGGGGGCTAGCAACCCGGTGCTAGTTACCCCGGCCCCGAAGTTAACTGTTGTAGGTTTGTTTGCGCAGGTTTGGCCGGAACCGGAGAAGTGCGGGAAGCGAAAGCGTTGGGATGACGGGTGGCGGGACCAGCCGCGGACAGGGCGAAACGAGCAGCTGCCCGCGGGGCCGGAACGAGTCGAGGAAGAAAACCGGGCCGAAATGCGGTGGGAGGGAGGCCAGGCACTGGCCGGAACTGGGGAACGGCGGGAAGCGAAAGCGTTGGGATGACGGACGGCGGGATTAGCTGTGGACGGGGTGAAATGAGTAGTTGCCTGCGGGGCCGGAACGGGTTGAGGAAGGAAACTGGGTTAAAATGCGGTGGGAGGGATGCCGGGTACCGACGTCGCGATGCCGGTGGCCCCCAACCGAGGTAACCTGTTGGGACTGATGGAGCTGGGAAGCAGAGGATCCTGGCAACCCGGTGCCAAGAGCCCCTTCTAGCGCTGGCGGTTGAGGCTGCTGAATGAGCATAGCGGGGGTTTCTAGCATCCCGGTGCTAATAACCCCGGCTGAGTTAGCTGTTGTAGGTGCCGGGGGTGGACTGGGGGGGGGGGGGGGGGGGGATAGCATCCCGGTGCTAGCAACCCCGGCCGGATCGCTGCTGTACTTGCTGGAGGTGGGCTGAGGTGGGAGCTAGCAACCCTGTGCTAGCAACCCCGGCCGAAGTTAGCTGTTGTACTTGCTGGGGGTGGGCTGAGGTGGGAGCTAGCAACCCCGGCCGAAGTTAGCTGTTGTACTTGCTGGGGGTGGGCTGAGGTGGGAGCTAGCAACCCAGTGCTAGCAACCCCGGCCGAAGTTTGCTGTTGTACTTGCTGGAGGTGGGCAGTGTAACGATGGAATCGTTTATGTTTCCACGCGGACGGCTTAAGGTGAAAGACCGCTCATGTGTAGGTGAGGTTCCTGCAATGAGGCAACGTTGTTCGGAGATTATGTTTAACGAGAATGTTAATAAAAGACCTTGTGAGTAAAGGTAATGCTCAATGTCCGGTTTGTACGATCGCTTCTCTTTTACTATTGCGGTCTATGGGAAAAGCTTTCGGGGCCCCATGGGATGAATTTATTTATTTATTTATTTATTTATTTTTATTTATTTTTTTTGCGCGTGCAGTACCGCGGCTGGCCACTGGAAATCTTCTGAGTGCGAGACCTGGGGGTCGACGTCACGGCGCGCCGTCGGAGTTGGCGTGACAACGTCATCCGGAAGAGAGCGGGTGTCGGCGGGGCTGATGGCGTGGCAGGCTTGCATGAGATGGTTGAGAAGAACAGGCGGTGGCCCTATGGAGGGTGGCGACAGTCCAGCCCGAAACACCTGCAGAAGCGGGCCGTCAGGGCCCCCGCCGGGCGTGGCGAGACCGCGGGCGGATTGCGCAGCCTGCGCTGTTGGATCAACGGCGAGGGATTATCCGCGTGCCCTTCCCGCCGAGGACCGAGGCGGGCCAGGAGACAGGGAGGACGCCATGGCGGGCTGCCGCAATACCGGATGAGAGATGGATCGGACGGGATGGACAGCTCGTTTCTGAGTGTGTGTCGCTGGAGCCGCGTTAACCGCGGGCTCCGCGCGAGGCTGAGAGAGAGAGAAAAAAAGTGTTAGAGAAACACGTGCACGGCGGAAGAATAAACCGCCGCCAGCGCGGCAGCCGACGGCGCGGCAGCCGACGGCGCAACCTGCGCTCTCGGGTTGGCGGCGAGGAGACACAGGAGATGAGTCGGGGAATCCACGGCGACGATCCGGATGTTGAGGAGAGATGGAGCGGACCCGGACCGCTGAGGAGACGGGGCTGGGCCGGCCCCGCGGCCGCCGGGGAGAGCGGCGCTTCGGGCGACGGCTGAAAGTTTTTCTCCTCGGGATCTCGATCAGCTTGTGTTTGCTGGTGATCCCGTGCAAGCTGATCGTTGTCCGATGGTGATCGACACGAGATCCATGCCGGCCGTCGGACCCCGCCGGAGCGTGGCGACGCCGGGGTCGGTGGATTGCGCACCTGCGGCGCTTCCGACATGGCTGAAAGTTTTTTCTCCTCCGGATCTGGATCAGCTGGTGTTTGCTGATAATCCCCTGCAAACAAGTCGTCATCGATGGCGATAATGACACGAGACCCATGCCTGAACGGGTGAGTAACGATCTGAGATACGAGCGTGTAGTAGTGTTGTCATGCTTGCGGTTCTGGTTCGGAGAACGAGAGCGAACGTGCTGCAGAGACGAGAGCGAAGATGATCTGAGGGTTAGGCTGGTATTTGAAGGTTTGCCGGAAGAGGCGTGGTGCCGGAGGAGGCGTGGTTGAGGCGTGGTCCTGCTCCCGAAATTCGCTTGTTAAGCTCCAATTAAATGAATACCCACATTAAACATAGTAAGCATCTTTTTATTTTTTTAATTATTTACTAATTCAATCAATTCATTCTCGTCCACGTCAGTCAAAAATATGGTATTTGGGTTAATATCAATATTCTTTTCACTGACATCATCTTTCATTTTTGGGAATAAAATATCTTCAGAAACATTAATGAATTTAACTGCTAATACGATCAGAAATGTCATCCAGATGTTAATAAACTGAGAGAGTCTGACAGACAATAGTGGACAGACTGAATGTGTAGTCGTCCAATATATGAGTTATAGAGTTAATTTACTAAATAACTTCTTACTGTGGATGAAATCAGTCAAACCAACGTTGGCTTCCTTTGACTAACATTAAATTTCATTTTAACAAATACAAGTTTACCAAATATGAAACTCTAAATATGGAAAAACATATTTTTCTGTGTTTTTAATAGTATTCCTCAATATGTCTGTTAAGAACATTTCATCCAGGTGACATCAAGACATAAGGTGCAACAAATAATGTCTTTTTATGGTTTTCAGTGTGTAAAACTAAATATAAATCCATGTGTGTTGAAGTTAGTAAAGTGAAATAAAGCTGCTGTCTAGACGATGAGTTTCCTTCATCAGCAACAAAACATCCAACAAGAACATCAGAAACTTTGTGTTGAAACTATGTCGTCACTCAATCAACTTTCTCAGAGAAAATGTTTGAAAAAACTCCTAAACAGACAAATATGTACTGATTGATGAAGAAATGTCTCCTTAAAACATGGAAATGTTTTTACATTTTACCAAGTTCACATTTTAACATCAAAACTCAGCTCCAATAAACTTTTACCTTCATTTAATATTTACATAGAAAGACTGATATTTGAATTCAAAGTCTACCAAAGATTTTTCTGCCATTTAAAACTACATTCAAACTAAAAACTCTACAAATCATATTCAAAGCGAGAACTGATTAACTTCCAGGCAATTTACAGAAAATGTTTTGTGACAGGGAGGGGGGTTATAATTTAAGAGGAAAATATAATTTAAAAAAACAATGTTTTCATTCTAAAAGGAAAAGCATGTGTATATCAGTTGTTGGAGTGGATTTATGGAATGGGTTGGGTGATGGGTTGAAGCAATGTACAAATATAAATCAATTTAAAAAACTGTACAAAAAGGAAGTTCTGGGAAGTTATTTGATTGAGGAGGAGTTATGTTAAGACAATATGGTGTTTGTTAGCTGGTTAGGTGCAAAGGTTCAACCAATGGGAAAATTGGTAGCCTAATAGGTAATTGCAGCTATTTATTATTAATATTTATGTTTAATTTATGATAGAGGTAACAAAGGGGCAGGGTTAAATAAGTTTTACTTCTAACTGCTCCTTTTCGGACACTGTTTTTTTTCCCTGTTTGTATTACGTTTTTGTTGTTGTTGCTTTTTTTTCTGTATGTTTTGAATTTGTTTTAAAATCTTATATTTTTTCCCTTATGTGTTCGAAATAAACAATTCAATCAATCAAATCAATCACATTAAACCCTGGAGCATCAATTAGTTTCCATATTTTTACGAGTATTTGGTTCAGCACAAACTCAGACTTTTCTGATCATCAAGTCAATAATACTGAAGAGAAATATACGCAGACTATTGATCACATGTGTGACATCAATATGAACATCAGCCTTCATAAAGTCCATCACCTTTCTAACTCTCATCTGTATGGAGCATTGATGATGATGAACATGATGCTGAATTGTAATTTATCTGTAAAATGATGAAGATGATTCTGAATTGTAATGTATCTTTTATTCTTTATTCAGATTGTTGATCTGCGGTCTGTCAAAGATCAGCTGTTCTTCTCTGGTCTCAGCTCTGAAGTCCAACCCCTCCCATCTGAAACATCTGGACCTGAGCTGGAACAAGAACCTGCAGGATTCAGGAGTGAAACATCTGAGTGGATTTCTGGAGAGTCCAGACTGCAGACTGGAGGATCTGAGGTCAGACATGTTTTAGTTGTGTGTTCAGATGAATCTGATGTGAAAGTTGTGTTGACACTAACCTGCAGACATCAGGCTGATCTTCTACTGATCCACACTGACCATCTGACTGCTCTGAGTTCTTCTTCTCTGCTTTAGTTTCATCTTAAACTTCCTCTTCTGATTCATTACATAAAACTAAACATGTGAATGTGTCAGACAGGAACAAATGAAGAACCAGAGATGTGTCTGAACCTGGAATAGTTTAGTTTAGTTTATTTTGGTCATGATATCCCAAAAAACCAATAAAAATAAGACATACATCAAAATAGCTTTTACAAAATTAAGAATAAAATAAAAATGACAACAAGGAAACGAATACACTGTTCCAAGAAATCCTTACAAAAAAGTTTCCAAAATACAAATAACATCTAGACTGAAAAAGGTGTAGCTGAAGCAAAGCTTATTCATTGCCTTCCCTCAAAAAGATTATTTAAAGTAATGAAATAAAAGCAAGAAGTAAGAGATAAAACTGCCAGTGAAACAAATGTCCTCCATGGGGATAACAAAGATTCCTCAAGAAATAAGAAAGAAAAAAAAAGGTGCACTCTACATGTTTCCTTCATCCTTCAGTAATCAAATCAATTCATCAATTAAATGAATACCCCAATTAACATAGTAAGCATCTTTTTATTTTTTTTTTTTTTTTTTTTTTTTTTTTTTTTAAATAGATTTTTATTGATTTTTATCAAAATGAAATAGACATTGAACAACAAACAAGTGCTCTCTGCAATCACAAAGGTATCAAAACAGGAAGGAAAACATACCACCATCCAAAAAAAAAAAAGATTACTCAAGGTAGGATAGTCAAAAAAAAGGATAAGAAACTAACAATCAAATAAAAACCCTGCATCCCCACAACCCCCGGAGACACTCCTCCAGTCCTACCGCCTCCCCAGCTACCGCCTCAGTCATCTACCCACATACTGTGCCAACTGCCACCTATGTACAGTAGAAGTATATTAAAATTATAAAAAATAATAATAATAATAAAAATAATACAGTACATAGAACAAAGTGGATGAAGTTAATGAAAATAAAAGCAGATAAACAAATAAATAACATACATAATTAAACTTCAAAATTCCTAAATGAATGACCGATAAAACCATCAGTAGGACAAAAATATAAATGTATAAATACATAAGTTAAATAATTAGACTAATTTAGAACAAAACAAAACGATACAGCGAGGGAAGGGTCTAGAGACAGGTGATAGCAGTAGGTAGGCACATTATATGCTCACAGGTCACCTAGTGGGAATATTCCAGTCCAAGGCATATCTCCCCTTATTTACAATGTCCCGGAGGAGCGGAGGTAGGTACCTCAGCAGGGCCGACCATGTTCTTTCAAACCAACTATCATCCCCTTTCATTCGCGCAGAAAGTCTTTCTAAGGGTAAAACCTTATATGCTTCTTGGTACCATTGTGTAACTGTCGGGGGCTTCTCACTTATCCACTGCTTTAAAATGCATCTCCTAGCCAGAAACAGAAGTTTGTCACAAAGTTTGAAATGAGATCTACTCAGAGACAATGTTTTCGAAGGCAGACCCAATATGAAGAGGCCTGAATCCTTTGTTACTTTAAGCGAGAAAATTTTACTCAGTTCCTGGGCTACATTGCTCCAGAACCTTGAAATCAAGCGACACTCCCAAAAACAGTGAATGTATGTCCCAGTTGTCCGTTTACATTTGAGGCAAAGAGGGGAGGTCTGTTTATCCATCTTATTAAGAATATATGGTGTTATGTGGGATCTATGGAGTATCTTATATTGGGTTTCCCTCATCCGGTTGCAGATAAATGTGGTTTTGGTGGAGGCTATTGCCTCACACCAGTCATCTTCGATATATTGCCCACCAAGATCGCGTTCCCACTTCTGTATAACTTTGCTTATATCTGATGGATCCATGGAATGGAACAGTGAATAGGAATGAGAGAGAAAATGTCTTGTGTCTGTTCGATTCAATAAAAATAAATCTATATCGCTAAAAGTGTGGGTGCCTGCGTGGAGATTTTTCACCTTTGACAGAATAAAACTCCGGACTTGAAGATATGCATAGAAATGTCCAGACGCAATGTCGTATTTTTGTTGAAGCTGCTGAAAGGACATCAGTGTATTACCCTGGTATACATCCCGGATTAGCCTGATGCCTTTCACATGCCAACTATTAAACAGACTGCTTTCAACTCCCGGGGTGAACTCTTCATTCTTAGTCAGAGGTGTTAGTCCAAAGAGCAAGGCGCTTTTCCCAAAATGTTTTGTTATGGTTCGCCAGACTCTGATAGTATTGTGGATAATAGGGTTATGCTGAACGTTTAAAGAACTCTTTTTTCCATAATTAGTGAGTTTACTCAGTAAGGAGTAGGAAGAGGGGAGCCACTCATCGATACCCCTTTCTGATTTTAAATGGGACTGCAGCCAGTCCCAAGCTATTCGGGTGTGGCAGGCCCAGTTATAAAATCTCAGGTCAGGTAGGGCTAAGCCCCCTCGTTCCACTGGCAGTTGCAAAGTCTTAATTTTGATTCTGGGCCTTTTCTTGCGCCAGATAAATTGCGAAAAGGCCCTTTCTAAATCCGAGATTACTTTCTTTGATATCCATAAGGGTAGCATCTGCATAGGATAAAGCAACCTGGGGAGTATGTTCATCTTTATGAGACTAATTCTACCCATCCAGGAGAGGGGCAGGTCATGCCATCTCTCAAGGTCATTCTTAACTGCTCTGACTGTAGGCGCAAAATTAAGTCTCCACAAGTCCTCAGTGTTAGGTGACACTTTGATACCAAGATAGACAAAGCCTGAGGTGGTCCATCTGAATGGGAAATCCGTAATTGAACTTGTGCCAAAATTCCCCAGGGGCATAGCCTCAGATTTTGTGTAATTTACTTTGTACCCCGATATTGCACCAAATGAGTCGATAATCGACAGAATGGCTGGGACTGAAACCTCAGGATTTGAAAGAAAAAGCAAAACATCATCAGCATATAATGCTATCTTGTGGGTGGTCTCGCCCAAAGTAACGCCATGTATGTTCTTACTATTCCTGATGCGTTCTGCCAGTGGCTCTAAAGTGAGGGCAAAAAGGAGGGGGGAGAGCGGGCAGCCCTGTCTCGTCCCTCTACAGAGCGGGAAGGGAGAGGAACGCACGCCATTGGTCAGAACACAAGCCTCTGGTGAATGATAAATTAGTTTTATCCAATTTATAAATTCCCCTCCTAATCCAAACCTGTCCAAGACATCCCACATGAACCCCCACTCCACCCTATCAAACGCCTTTTCCGCGTCCAATGATATAGCTAGTGCCCGGTGTTGCATCTGTGAGGAATACTGTACGACATTAAGAAGTCTTCTCACATTGGAGTACGAAAACCTTCCCCTGATAAAGCCCGTCTGATCATCATTTATAAGTAAAGGTAAATAGTTCTCCAATCTTCTGGCCAGCACTTTAGAAAGTATCTTGCTGTCCACATTTATAAGACTGACAGGTCTGTAGGAGCCACACTCATCTGATGGTTTATTTTTCTTCAGTATTAAGGAGATATTGGCTAAATTTAGGGAGGAAGGGAGACATTTCTTCCCGAAGGAGTCCAAAAACATATTGGTCAGAGGGCCCACCACAACTCTGCTCATTTTTTTATAATACTCCGGTCCATAGCCATCCGGTCCTGGTGCTTTCCCACTCTGAAGCGTGCGAATAGCATCCAGGACCTCCTCTCTAGTAACCGGCCCGTTCAGGAGCTCCCGTTGTTCTTCTGTGAGAGAGGGGAGACTGACTTGATCTAAGAAAGATTTTTTAAGCTCATCAGATGTATTACATTCAGAGGAGTACAACTTGTGGTAGAACTGTCTCATAATATTGTTAATTTTTTTTGATTCATGAACTTTTTCTCCATTGCTATCTTTAAGTGATGATATTAGATTAATGGCATTTCTGCCCTTTGCCAGTCGAGCAAGAAGGCGGCCAGGTTTATTGCCATGTTCATACAGCCTCTGTCTAGCAAAAAGGATAGAAACCTCTGCTTTGCTTGTTAGGAGTTGATTAAGTGCCGATCTTGCTGCTTCCAAGTTTTTGAGATTATGTTTAGATGGAGAGCCTTTAAACTTGTTCTCCAATTCCTGGATTGAATGTTCTAATTCCAATTGCTTCCTAATTGTATCCTTCTTAAGAGCTGCTGTGTAAGAAATGATGGACCCCCTCATGAACGCCTTAGCTGTTTCCCACAGTAGGGAAGGGTTTATACCTGGTGTGTTATTTGTTGACATAAAAAGCTCCCATTGTTTCTCCAGAAAATCCAAAAATGGGGGACTGCTTAAAAGTGAGGAATTAAGCCTCCAGTGACGAGAGGAGGGATCGAGGTAGGGGGGGGAGATAATTATAGATACTGGGTTGTGATCAGACAACGTGCAAATTCCAATTGAGCATGCCTTGACTCTGTCTACTACCTCTCTAGACACTAGAAAATAGTCAATTCTTGATAGGGACTGGTGGGGATGGGAGTAAAAGGTGTAATCTTTCACCCCTGGATTTACAATCCTCCAAACATCAAGGAGACCCAAATCCACACCCAGCTCCCTCAGCCTTGCAGTCTTTTTTGAGATGAAAGCAGGTTTTGGGGGAGATTGGTCAACACTAGCATCCTGAACACAGTTAAAGTCCCCTCCAACTACGGTGAAAGGAGTTAGACGTGAAGATGTTGCTGCGAGTAGCTTAGAAAAGAAAGAGGGCTCGAACGTGTTAGGGCCGTAGACGGAGCCAATGAGGATACGCTCCCCATATAGGAAACCTGTAATAATAACAAATCGTCCCTCATCATCCTTAATGACCTCATCCAGAGTAAATGCCAATTTCACAAGGATGGCTACTCCCCTACTATGTGAATTGAAGGACGAATAGAACACTTGGCCTACCCAGTTCCTCCTTAATTTAATGTGTTCCGCATCTGTCAAATGAGTTTCCTGAAGGAGAGCGATATGTGCGTTCTCTCTCTTCAATAAAGAAATCACCTTCTGCCTTTTTACAACATGGCCGAGCCCCTTGACATTTAACGAGATAATCTTAACATCACTCATGGTTTTTATATGGGAATAGGATGCGTCTGCAATACACAGGTTGGATAAAGTGAGAGGATCGCAAGCAATGCTGACATGATAGCTGTACCTTCCCTAATGTTAGCGAGGATGAAAATAAGACAAAATAAGAGAAAAAATATATATATATATATTCAGCAGGGTTCAATGGTGGTAAGGAGGTAGTTTTACATTTCAGAGCACTGTAAACAGAAAATCTGCCCCTGAACGGCGGGCATCGAACACTAAAACAGGCCTCAAACGGCCTAAAAAACAACAAAAAACACAACCATAATAACCAGGTTTGTGTAACAGTTACAGAGGGTTGCATGACCCTGAGAGCGAAAGAAACACCGAGGAAGAGAAACCACATCAATCTCTTCAAGGAGCCCCCGCTCCCATGACCCAGACAGGTTCACCTCCCCTTAGAGCCCAAGAGTAGTAACCTAACCCCAACTTAATTTATCTTTTAATTTTGTGAGTCCACCTCACAGCTCCAGTAGAGCCCCAGCTTATAATATTAGTGCAGTGTGGCTATATTAACAGAGTATTACTTAACATTTCAGGATTGATGTGCACTGCTGTATTATAAAAGATGAAATAAAGTTTAACTAAGATAAACAGAACAGAAAAGAGGGCTCAGTGCAGCCACCGTTTTTAAGTGCCACATACAGCAGCAGTTCCGACTCAAACCACTGAGTGGCATCCTGACACTAATTATCGTTATACTGCATATTTACCCAGTGATAATCCTCGCACAGTTCATGACAGTCCATCCACAAAGGACTGCGCCGCTCGGGGAGACTGGAAAGCATGTTTTTCTCCGTTGTACGTGAAGCTGAGGACAGCGGGGAACCGCATGATGAAGCGGACGTTCAGTCCGATCAGACGCTCACACACCTTGTTAAAGCCGCGCCTCTTTTCCTTCACCGCAGCGGAGAAGTCCTGCTGGATGTACAGCCTCTGCCCCTCATGCGTCAGCTGTCGTCTCTCCCTCAGTGCGGTCACGATCCGCTGTTTATCCCCGGAGTTGTGCAGCTTGATGATGACGGGTCTGGGGCGGTCGCCGCGGGCCGGTCCGAGCCCTCTGTGCGCCCGGTCGATTTTAATTATGCCCCGTTTAGTGTCCAGGTTCAATACTTTCGGCAGCCAGCGTTCAAAAAAAGCAACAGGTTGCTCACCTTCCGCTCCTTCCTTTAAACCAACAACTCTGATATTGTCCCGCCTGGATCTGTTCTCCATGTCGTCCGCTTTATCAGTGAGAGTTTGTAACTTCGTTTCAACCTCCCGGAGCTTGTTTTCGGTGATGGACAGCAGGTCCTCCAGCGTGGACACCCGGCCCTCGGCTTCGTCCAGCCTTTTACTGTTGCCTTCCACTCGAGTTGTGATAGCTTCCAGCGTGTTCGTGAATTTGGCCAGCTTCTCCTCTAAAACCTTGCCCACGCTCTCGGTAACCTCCTGAATAAGCTGTGAGGAGCAGCCACCAGGACCCGGGCCGCCATCTTGCACCTCGCTGTCGTGTCTGCTTCTCAGATTTCTTTGACCTTTACTCATTTTTTCGGTCGGAACCGAGCCACTTTCCTTGGCTGACATCATTAGGAAGCAACACAGGGCCAAAAAAAAAATAAAAAATACCAGTCTGAGGTGGGTTAAAATGCAAATTACGGTCGATGGGAGCAGGAGCTCAGTGCCAACCTAACCTCTCAGCTCAGTGACGTCATCCAACCAACCAGATTTTTCCTTTTTATTTTTTTAATTATTTACTAATTCAATCAATTCATTCTCGTCCACGTCAGTCAAAAATATAGTATTTGGGTTAATATCAATATTCTTTTCACTGACATCATCTTTCATTTTTAGGAATAAAACATCTTCACAAACATGAATTAACTTTACAGTTAATACGTTCAAAAATGTCATCCAGATGTTAATAAACTGAGAGAGTCTGACAGACAATAGTGGACAGACTGAATGTGTAGTCGTCCAATATATGAGTTATAGAGCTCATTTACTAAATAACTTCTTACTGTGGCTGAAATCAGTCAAACCAACATTGGCTTCCTTTGACTAACATTAAAGTTCATTTTAACAAATACAAGTTTACCAAATATAAAACTATAAACATGGAAAGACATCTTTTTCTATGTTTTTTTTATTGTATTCTTTAATATGTCTGTTAAGATCATTTCATCCAGGTGACAGCAAGACATAAGGTGAAACAAATAATGTCTTTTTATGGTTTTCAGAGTGTAAAACTAAATATAAATACATGTGTGTTGAAGTTAGTAAAGTGAAATAAAGCTGCTGTCTAGACGATGAGTTTCCTTCATCAGCAACAAAACATCCAACAAGAACATCAGAAACTTTGTGTTGAAACTATGTCGTCACTCAATCAACTTTTTCAGAGAAAATGTTTGAAAAAATTCCTAAACAGACAAATATGTATTGATTGATGAAGAAATGTCTCCTTAAAAACATGGAAATGTTTTTACATTTTACCAAGTTCAAATTTTAACATCAAAACTCAGCTCCAATAAACTTTTACATGCATTTAATATTTACATAGAAAGACTGATATTTGAAGTCAAAGTCTATGAAAGATTTTTCTGCCATTAAAAACTACATTAAACCCTGGAGCATCAATTAGTTTCTATATTTTGACGAGTATTTGGTTCAGCACAAACTCAGACTTTTCTGATCATCAAGTCAAAAATACTGAAGAGAAATATACGCAGACTATTGATCACATGTGTGACATCAATATGAACATCAGCCTTCATAAAGTCCATCACCTTTCTAATTCTACTCTGTATGGAGCATTTAGAATGATGAAGATGATGCTGAATTGTAATTCATCTGTAAAATGATGAAGATGATGCTGAATTGTAATGTATCTTTTATTCTTTATTCAGTTTGCAGAGCTGCCGTTTGTCAGAGATCAGCTGTTCTTCTCTGGTCTCAGCTCTGAAGTCCAACCCCTCCCATCTGAAACTTCTGGACCTGAGCAGGAACAAGCTGCGGGCTGGAGATGTGAAGCAGCTTTCTGATCTGGTGGAGAGTCCAGACTACCAGCTGCAGGATCTCAGGTCAGTGGAGGTTGGACTCGGTTCTGCTGCTTCCAGCCGTTTTCTACTAAAACCAGTTGGTATCAAAGATCAGTGTTTCCAGTGAAGCTGCAGCTTCTCAGCAGCTGCTTTCCTCATGAAGCTGTGAGAGGAGGATGATGACAGGCTGCAGGATTGGACAGAAACACAGAGACAGCAGTCGGCCAATCAGAGGGTCCAGATGTTTGTGTAGACCAGTGTTGTGCTGGTGTTCACGTGTCCAGAAATAAAGGAGTATTCCAGCTGACGGCCTTCCAGGATGTTCAGACACACAGCTGCTCCACTGCGGCTCTGAACTCTGAGGTCCTGGAAGTGCTGATGGAGGGATCTCTGCAAACACTCCTTTATCTGCTCTCTTCTTTCTTCTTCCTCTACAGCTGATGGAGGGATCTCTGCAAACACTCCTTTATCTGCTCTCTTCTTTCTTCTTCCTCTACAGCTGATGGAGGGATCTCTGCAAACACTCCTTTATCTGCTGTCTTCTTTCTTCTTCCTCTACAGCTTATGGAGGGGTCTCTGCAAACACTCCTTTATCTGCTCTCTTCTTTCTTCTTCCCTCTACAGCTAATGGAGGGATCTCTGCTAACACTCCTTTATCTGCTCTCTTCTTTCTTCTTCATCTACAGGTGATGGAGGGATCTCTGCTAACACTCCTTTATCTGCTCTCTTCTTTCTTCTTCCTCTACAGCTGATGGAGGGATCTCTGCTAACACTCCTTTATCTCCTCTCTTCTTTCTTCTTCCTCTACAGGTGGGAATGATGAGAGTGTCCAGGACGGATGAGTCGTGTCCTGATCGTCCTCAGAGTTGAAGCAGCACCAGTTTGTGTGGACAGGCTCTGACTGGACCGTGATGAAGATGATGATGATGATGATGATGATGATGATGATGATGAAGAAGATTTACATAGTTTCTGAATTACAGAGTTTTTGAATCTCCTCATATATTAATTTATTTCATGTTAAGTCAAAAGGTCATTATTCGTATTATATTATTGTTAAAAAAAAACAGTACATCAAAATATAGCCTTTAATTAGGGCCCGAGCACTACAGTGCAAAGGCCCTATTGTATCTGTAGGAATATTTTTAGGGCCCGAGCACTTGCAGTGCGAAGGCCCTATTGTATCTGTAGGAATTCTTCTTCTTCTTCTTCTTATTGTTCTGACAAAAGGAAGGCCTTTTTTCCCCCCTAAACGTGCCCAAAAAGTCACCAAATTTTGCATGCAAGTCAGGCCTAGCGAAAAATTTGATATTTCATGGTTTGCATTAATGGGCGTGGCAAAATGGCTCAACAGCGCCCCCCGGAAAACTTTGTGCCTCAAGCCCCACAATGCGGTTTGTCGTACATGCACGAAAATCGGTACACACCTGTATCATGGGGCAACTTAAAGAAAAGTCTCTGGGCGTCATGTCGAGAAACCGAACAGGAAGTCGGCCATTTTGAATTAATCGTGTCATTTTGGCGAAATTTATGCCTTCCTTCGGCAGTTAATACGGCCCGAACCGTAACGTGTACCCAGGTGTGTTATACGTCAAAATCTGCGTCTCCATCATGCGACAACACGCATTACTTTTCTCTTGCAAAAGCGTTACCGTGGCGACGCTAGACGCCAAAAAGCGCGCCCCCCCTTCATCTGATTGGTTCAGACAGAAAAAACTTTGTGCCTCAAGCCCCATAATACGGTTTGACGTACATGAACGAAAATCGGTACACACCTGTATCATGTCGCAACTTAAAGAAAAGTCTCTTGGCGCCATGGCCGAAACCGAACAGGAAGTCGGCCATTTTGAACATTCTGAATTAATCGTGTAATTTTGGAGCAATATATGCCATTCCTTCAAGAATTAATACGGCCCGAACCGTATCGTGAACCCAGATGTGTTATACATCAAAATGTGCGTCTCCGTCCTGCGACTACACGCATTACTTTTCTCTTTCAAAAGTGTTACCGTGGCGACGCTAGACGCCAACAAGCGCACCCACCCTTCATCTGATTGGTCCATATTTGATAGTTCCCCAAAAGGCACCAAATTTGGCATGCAAGCCAGGCCTGGCGATACATTTGATATTTCATGGTTTGCATTAATGGGCGTGGCAAAATGGCTCAACAGCGCCCCCCGGAAAACTTTGTGCCTCAAGCTCCACAATGCGGTTTGTCGTACATGCACGAAAATCAGTACACACCTGTATCATGGCACCACTTAAAGAAAAGTCTCTTGGAGCCATGGCCGAAACCGAACAGGAAGTCGGCCATTTTGAATTAATTGTGTAATTTTGGCGCAATTTATGCCATTCCTTCGGCAATTAATACGGCCCGAACCGTAATGTGCACCCAGGTGTGTTATACCTCAAAATGTGCGTCTCCATCCTGCGACTACGCGCATTACTTTTCTCTTTCAAAAGTGTTACCGTGGCGACGCTAGACGCCAAAAGGCGCGCCCCCCCTTCATCTGATTGGTCCATATTTGATAGTCACCCAATTTTGCATGCAAGCCAGGCCTGGCGATACATTTGATATATCATGGTTTGCATTAATGGGCGTGGCCTAACGGCTCAACAGCGCCCCCTAGAATACTTTTCTCTGCCATAACTTTTGAATGGTTTGACATAGAAAGTTGTGGGTGGTGTCATGGGACTCGATATTGAGTCCTTGACCATAATTGGTGAAAATTAACTCCGCCCCTTCTTCTGATTGGTTGTCCATATTTCCTGCTATAAATTTTGAATGTTTTGACATAGAGAGTCGTGGTTGATGTCACCTGAATCGGTATTGAGTCCTTGAGCTTCATTGGCCTGAATTAGCCCCGCCCCTTCTTCTGATTGGTTGTCCCGATTTTCTACTATAACTTTTGAATAGTTTAACATAGGAAGTCGTGGGTGGTGTCATTTCTGATATACTTATGGGGGGCGGTGGCCGTGTGTGCGAGGGCCCGTTCATCGCTGCTTGCAGCTTTAATTCTTTTTCTTTCTTTATTTTTCCAACTAAATGAGGGCCTTTTTGCCCCCCCTAAACGTGCCCCAAAGTCACCAAACTTTGCACGCAAGCCAGGCCTGGTGATAAATGTGATATTTAATGGTTTGCATTAATGGTTGCAGCCTAACGGCTCAACAGCGCCCCCTAGAAAACTTTTTGCCTCAAGCCCCACAATACGGTTTGACGTACAGACACGAAAATCGGTACACACCTGTATCATGTCACAACTTAAAGAAAAGCCTCTTGGCACCATGGCCCAAACCCAACAGGAAGTCGGCCATTTTCAATTAATCGTGTAATTTTGGCGCAATTTATGCCATTCTTTCGGCAGTTAATGCGGCCCAGAGCCTACTAGGAACGTAGTGATGGATAAAAGAATGCGCTGCCGGGGCGGAGCTGCTCAGCAAAGCAGCCATCTCCTCCGCCTAGTCACATGACTCCCCCGGTGTTTTCTTTTTATTTACATGTTTCTGTTTCATTCCAAGTTTTCCTTTTGTTGTTTCTCTACGTGTCACTGATGAAGAGAGAGACTGAAGAGATCCGTGGAAATAACAGCGTTTGTTCATGAAACATGAAACACAACTTGACTTGGTCAATGAATGTTCCTCAGTTTGTTCCAGTAAATATTGTAAATGTTTTCTGGATATTACAATGATTGTTAACACTTCAAAGAAAGTCAAAATTCTTCAGTAAAACTTGGATCTTTTCTCTTGTTCAGTTTACTGTGGTTAATAAGTGTTTGTCTGTGATTAGTCTCAGTACCAGAAGCAGCATCGACCATCACAAGGCACTTTTTATTCTCTTGTTCACCATCAGCACAAATCTGACTTTTATTTCATAAGAGAGATAATTTCATGCTCTTTTTCTTTTGTTTATTATAATACTGACATAGATTACACTCTCATTTTACCACAAACTGCACAAAACACTTGAATACGCGTCAGATATGAAGAAATAACCCAAAAAGTATAAGCCAACATAGATGAACTGAATTGAATTAAAACACATCTACACAAATTGACACACAAACACTTGTTGATCGATAGTTGAAATGGACTCTGATCTCTTATTGTAGTGTTTAAAATGTGAGGATTTCCATGTTTTTCAGTGTTTTGGTTGATGTAGGAATGGGGCGGGGGTCTGTTAATTGGATTGTTCATTAGGATGATGGATTCGTACCAGACGGTGGAGGAGCCGTTTACTGAGTTCTGGGGGGGTTATGACCTTTGAATGACCTAATACAGGTGTGTTTGGATGTGTTTTAATGACCCGGGGGGAGGCCATGCACCCAGCGGGGTATGAGGGAGTGGTGGGAGGTCGCGGGGAGGAGGTAAACCGGTTGAATCTGTCCTCCCCAAAGAGCCTGTCAGCGTTGTCTGGTTCCCTCTGCGGAGCCGAACGGTACCAGCCCTGAAAATAATCTAACAACCCGTGCTGCTCCATGAAGTTAAAAAGAATAAATGAAATGACACAACTGGATTCCAGCCACCATCTCTTCGTCCTCTGGTCCTGCTCTGGCACCAAACCAGCACCAAACCAGCATCAAACCGGCACCAAACCGGCACCAAACCGGCACCAAACCGGCACCAAACCGGCACCAAACCGGCACCAAACCGGCACCAAACCAGCACCAAACCAGCATCAAACCAGCACCAAACCAGCACCAAACCAGCACCAAACCAGCATCAAACCAGCATCAAACCAGCACCAAACCAGCATCAAACCAGCATCAAACCAACATCAAACCAGCACCAAACCAGCACCAAACCAGCACCAAACCAGCATCAAACCAGCACCAAACCAGCATCAAACCAGCACCAAACCAGCACCAAACCAGCACCAAACCAGCATCAAACCAGCATCAAACCAGCATCAAACCAGCATCAAACCAGCATCAAACCAGCACCAAACCAAACCAGCACCAAACCAGCATCAAACCAGCACCAAACCAGCAGCAGGGATTTCAGACCACGATCACATCTGACCCTGGAGGGAAGTGTCACAGTAGGTTAGATGAGGACCCAGACGCAGGAGAGAGAGTGGGAGGCCGGAGGCAGGAGTTCTCAAAAAACAAAGATTTATTAATTCCCAAAAAAACAAAGCGCTGCTTAGCAGGATCAAAAACAGGGATCGAGAACTGAAGCAAAAACTTGGCAGGACACATGGAGGGAAGGAAACAGTATGGAACTACAAGGAGCAAGGGAAAGACAAGACCAGATATACACAAGGGAGTAACGAGACACAGGTGTGAACAATCAGGGCAGATGGAAAACAGGTGGGGCAAAACAGAAACAAACTGGGGGAAATGTCACACACTGACAGGAAGTCCAGACTTCTGGACACCGGCCATGAACAGTGACCCAACACTAGACGCTGCATTCTCCATCTCACTAGTTTGTAGTTTCCATCTATGCATCAAAGACAAATGGAACATGAAGTTGTCAGTTTAAAGAGATTAAGGCCAAAACATTAAAGAAAATTTGCATTTTTCTTTTAAATGATGATGTCAGTGTTTGCGATAGAAATTATATTTACCTTTACTCAAATGTTTTATTTAAATGAAGCCTGTATGTCATGGTGCTGCCCTCAGATAACAAACCATATATATGGACCTAACACTGCCCCGTTAATGTTTTGGAGGGAATTTAAATGTTTAAATATCACTAGACATGTCTATGTCCAATACAAAGAGAGGTTAAAGTTCATGTTCATTCTTAATTCATGTCTCTTCATTTTAGTGGACAGTGTCAGTTTAAGTGTTTTTGTCACTTCACTTAAATTTACTTTGATTCACTTTTTAAATCACAGCAATTTATTTTTTCACTTTGTTGTATTTTTTATTCCGATTCTCCATTTGCAATTTTATATTTCTATTTTTAACATGACCCTGTCCTTATTTTTAATACCTTTGTCTCTTTATTGCGTGAGTGCTGCTGAGTCCCCAAACTTCCTCCAGCATCAATAAAGTACCCGCCTGTCTTGAGTTCGAGTCACGGACCAAATCCATTTTATTTGGGTTGGAGTTTCTGAAGTTAGAAATCCTGTAAATGCTAATATTTAATGTGTGAGCATTTATGTCCAGAGAACTCTGAATGTGTGTTTGCAACCTGTAACGGTAAAGACAAAGGGATGTTTTAAGTGATCTGAGACATTTATAAAGTCTGAAACAAAGTAAGTTGTGGACTGTCTAAGTGCTTGTTGAAAAATAAAAAAGTGAGTTTAAAAACACAGAATAATCTGCAATGGAGTGTTGAATAATTTAAAGAACTTGGAGAAAAAATTACTAAATATTAAAAGTAGTCTGTCTCTATAGAGGGTCAGAAAATAAGTTGGACGAATAATTAAAAGTTTAAATAAATGTCTCCCTCTGGTGGATACATAAATTACTACTTTAATATTTGTCTTGTCTCCCTCTAGTGGAGATATAAAATCATTGCGTTTAAAAATCGAATCTGGAAATTGTTGTGGTTTTTTATTAATCCTAAAGTAGGGAAATGTTCTTGGTACGGCACGAAAGTAACAATATACACCAAAGTGAATTTAAGAATATATGAAAAATATAAAGTATGAAGGAACAACATACATATAAAATTGGGTAAAATTAGGTAAAATTGGTAAATTCTGTGTTTTGATGAAGAAAGAAAAATAGTGCGAAAGAAAAAAAAACAGTGCAAGAAAAGCAAGTAGAATGTGTGTGAGGTAACAGACAGATATTGCACATCTGGTATTGCACGTGTTATTGTCCATTCACTACTACAGCAGGCCTGGTTATACAGTCTGATGGCAGCGGGGAGGAAGGACCTGACGGAGCTCTCCATGGTTCTGATGGAGCTCTCCATGGTTCTGATGGTCCTGGTTCCGGAGGGGGGGGGGGGATCAGGACGGTCTTTGGGGGGGTCCAGGACGGTCCTGTGGGGGGGGGGCAGGACAGTCCTTGGGGGGTTCAGGACGGTCCTGGGGGGGTCCAGGACGGTCCTGGGGGGGGTCCAGGACATACTGTACGTACAGTCAAATACCAGCTAAAGTGAGAAAGGATTTATCGGTGAGTGATATAGAGATCTATCTGGGTGCAGATCCATCTGCCACACTCAAGACCAATATTGGTTGTTGTTACAGGGCTCCAAATGTGAATATGAAATACTTGGATGAAATGTGTGATCTTCAAACATCTGATGAAAATAAGGAATTATTTCTGTTGGGTGATTTGAATATAGATTACCTGACGCCTGAGGAGGAAGCTTCTCTCAGTGACCAACACGTGAGTTTCCCCATTGAGGGAGTAATAAAGGACTATCTTATCTTATCTTACCTGTAATCTAACACCAGTTGTGCATCTACCAACCAGAGTGTTCCATGTAATCAACCTGTATAGACCACATTTTTACCAATGATCCTGAGCATTGGTAAAAAGCTGTATCCTTAGCCATAGGATGTAGTGATCACAACCTGGTTGCCGTTACAAGGAAAATTAAAGCTGCAAGCAGCGATGAACGGGCCCTCGCACTCACGGCCACCGCCCCCATAAGCATATCAGAAATGACACCACCCACGACTTCCTATGTCAAACCATTCAAAAGATATAGCAGAAAAAAGGGACAACCAATCAGAAGAAGGGGCGGGGCTAATTCAGGCCAATGAAGGTCAAGGACTCCATACAGAATCTGATGACACCACCCACGACTCTCTATGTCAAACCATTCAAAAGTTATAGCAGAAAATCGGGTGATTGGTCCTATCAAATATGGACCAATCAGATGAAGGGGACGATCGCTTTTTCGCATCTAGCCTCGCCACGGTAACACTTTTGAAAGAGAAAAGTAATGTGCTTCGTCGCAGGACAGAGACGCACATTTTGATAAAAAAAAACACAAAAATTGATTACAAAATTTTCAGCATACAGCCAGGCTCAAACTCCCGACCTCTGGCATCAAAGACCGATATGCTCTGGCTGAGCTGTGTCTCAGCCATTCCTTTTGCTATGACTTACTAGCTTAGGAGAGACCAACATAACAATAAAATGTCTGGAACTTTTTTTCCTAATTTTTTTAATATTTGTAAGGTATAAATATTAGTAAAACACTACTATTTTATTTATTACTCTTTCTGTAACCATTCTATCGAGGTTCTAACCGGGCTGAGCACGGGACTATTTCTGACGTCGCCACATTACAACAGCTGATCGGTCGGGGGGCGGGGCCGTCATCACCCTACTCGCCACTGATTGGTCGGGGGGCGGGGCCGGCAGACGTTTGAATCAGGAAGCGGGAGTCAAACCATTAAAAAGTTATAGCAGGAAAAAGGGACAACCAATCAGAAGAAGGGGCGGGGCTAATTAAGGCCAACGAAGCTTAAGAACTCATTACAGAGTCCCATGACACCACCCACGACTCTCTATGTCAAACCATTCCAATGTTATAGCAGAAAATCGGGACAACCAATCAGAAGAAGGGGCGGGGCTAATTAAGGCCAACGAAGCTTAAAGACTCATTACAGAGTCCCATGACACCACCCACAACTTCCTATGTCAAACCATTCAAAAGTTATGGCAGATAAAAGTATTCTAGGAGGCGCTGTTGAGCCGTTAGGCCACGCCCATTAATGCAAACCATGAAATATCACATTTATGGACCAATCAGATTTCAAAATGGCCGACTTCCTGTTCGGTTTCGGCCATGGCTCCAAGAGACTTTTCTTTAAGTTGTGCCATGATACAGGTGTGTAGCGATTTTCGTGCATGTACGTCAAACCGTATTGTGGGGCTTGAGGCACAAAGTTTTCCGGGGGGCGCTGTTGAGCCATTTTGCCACGCCCATTAATGCAAACCATGAAATATCAAATTTATCGCCAGGCCTGGCTTGCATGCCAAATTTGGTGCCTTTTGGAGAACTATCAAATATGGACCAATCAGATGAAGGGGGGGTGCGCTTGTTGGCGTCTAGCGTCACCACGGTAACACTTTTGAAAGAGAAAAGTAATGCGTGTAGTCGCAGGATGGAGACGCACATTTTGATGTATAACACATCTGGGTTCACGATACGGTTCGGGCCGTATTAATTCTCGAAGGAATGGCATATATTGCTCCAAAATTACGCGATTAATTCAGAATGTTTAAAATGGCCGACCTCCTGTTCGGTTTCGGCCATGGCGCCAAGAGACTTTTCTTTAAGTAGTGACATGATACAGGTGTGTAGCGATTTTCGTTCATAAGATAAGATAAGATAAGATAAAAAAACCTTTAATAGTCCCCCAGAGGGGAAATTTCCAGATTACAGCAGCAAAGTGGATAGTGCAAAACACAAGAGGCATCAATATCACACAATAATAATAATAATAGAAAAACACTATAAACAGTATATACAATAGTAATAATAATAGAAAAACACTATAAACAGTATATACAATAATAATAATAATAAAAATAAGAAGGAGAATAAAATAGTAATAAAATAAAAAAATACTAGTATACAAAAAGAAAAACAGATGGATATTTACAGATGATATTACAGGATATTTACAATACCAGAGAATGGTATTGCACATTTTGTGCACATTTTCATGTACGTCAAACAGTATTATGGGGCTTGAGGCGCAAAGTTTTTTCTGTCTGAACCAATCAGATGAAGGGTGGGCGCGCTTTTTGGCGTCTAGCGTCGCCACGGTAACGCTTTTGAGAGAGAAAAGTAATGCGTGGTGTCGGAGGATGGAGACGCACATTTTGATGTATAACACACCTGGGTGCTCGTTACGGTTCGGGCCGTATTAACTGCCGAAGGAATGGCATAAATTTCGCCAAAATGACACGACTAATTCAAAATGGCCGACATCCTGTTCGGTTTCGGGCATGACGCCAAGAGACTTTTCTTTAAGTTACGTCATGATACAGGCGTGTACCGATTTTCGTGCATGTACGTCAAACCGTATCGTGGGGCTTGAGGCACAAAGTTTTCAAGGGGGCGCTGTTGAGCCATTTTGCCACGCCCATTAATGCAAACCATTAAATATCAAATTTTTCGCCAGGCCTGGCTTGGGTGCAAAATTTGGTGACTTTTTGGGCACGTTTAGGGGGGCAAAAAGGCCCTCCTTTCGTCAGAAAAATAATAAGAATAATAAAAATTAAAGCTGCAAGCAGCGATGAACGGGCCCTCGCACTCACGGCCACCGCCCCCATAAGCATATCAGAAATGACACCACCCACGACTTCCTATATCAAACCATTCAAAAGATATAGCAGAAAAAAGGGACAACCAATCAGAAGAAGGGGCGGGGCTAATTCAGGCCAATGAAGGTCAAGGACTCCATACAGAATCTGATGACACCACCCACGACTCTCTATGTCAAACCATTCAAAAGTTATAGCAGAAAATCGGGTGATTGGTCCTATCAAATATGGACCAATAAGATGAAGGGGACGATCGCTTTTTCGCATCTAGCCTCGCCACGATAACACTTTTGAAAGAGAAAAGTAATGTGCTTCGTCGCAGGACAGAGACGCACATTTTGATAAAAAAAAACACAAAAATTGATTACAAAATTTTCGGCATACTGCCAGGCTCGAACTCCCGACCTCTGGCATCAAAGACCGATATGCTCTGGCTGAGCTACGTCTCAGCCATTCCTTTTGCTTTGACTTACTGCCTTAGGAGAGACCAACATAACAATAAAATGTCTGGAACTTTTTTTCCTAATTTTTTAAATATTTGTAAGGTATAAATATTAGTAAAACACTACTATTTTATTTATTACTCTTTCTGTAACCATTCTACCGAGGTTCTAACCGGGCTGAGCACGGGACTATTTCTGACGTCACCACATTACAACAGCTGATCGGTCGGGGGCGGGGCCGTCATCACCCTACTCGCCACTGATTGGTCGGGGGCGGGGCCGGCAGACGTTTGAATCAGGAAGCGGGAGTCAAACCATTAAAAAGTTATAG